>NW_027195578.1:0-163781 GCF_038502225.1 Cherax quadricarinatus
ACTCACACAATAGGCCTACGGCCTTTAAAAGAAATGGTGAAGATAAATGATCTACTTGAAAATTCAAATCCAGGCAGGAATAACTAAGTCCAGAACCCAAAATAAGAGTGAAGCTCTTAAGACAAACAACCCCAAAATAAATTAGACAGGAGCAGAACGAATACTTACAGATGCGTTGGAAGTCGCCAGTCAAGTGATTCTCCACAGTGGAAAAATAAACACATAACAGTATAATGTGATTCTGCACAAGTTGGAGACGATCACGTCACCTACCATCTACCACACAGTGAAACAACTTTTTATTCAATAACTATAGAATGTTCATCTCTGAACAATCTATAGTTCTGAATATTTCTGCCAGTTATCCTTTAGTACGAATTTTGTGTGCTATTACACCATGATCGCATCTGTATACTACATCTGCATTCTGTTTTTCTATTGCATCCAAGACCATATCATAATGATCCAGTAGTTGCGAGAGGCAGGAGTGACCTGCTGTGAACCCATGTTGTCCTGGACTGGTTTGCAATCCTGCTTCTTAGAACTTTCAAAAATTTTTGTGTTGTGGGACAAAGCTATTGATCTATAGTTCTTAGCTATTGCTTTGCTGCCACCTATATGAAATCAGGCTATATCCATTGTTTTTAGTGATTGTGGAATCTCACCTGTGTCTATGCTCCTTTTCCACAGCATACTTAGAGCCCGTGAGAGGAGTTTCTTGGAGTTCTTCATGAACACAGAGTTCCACGAGACGGCCTGGGGCTGAGTGCGTGGGCATGTTGTCAATTGCTTTCTCAAAGTCTAGTGGAGTTAGGGTTGTCAGAAACTTGGTATACATTGGCGTCAGGGTTTTAAGGCTCATTCATGAAAAATTATCTGGATTGTCTACCTTTAGACTGATTAGTGGCTCGTTAAACACAGAGTAGTATTGACATTTCACTCTCTCACTCATTTCTTTGTTGTCATCGGTGTAAGTTCCATCTTGTCTGAGCAGGGACCCTAAATTAGATAAGGTTTTTGTTTTGTTTATGGCATATGAAAAATATTTCGAATTTCTTTCAATTTCACTAATCGCTTTTAGCTCCTCTTGCCTCTCCTCGCCGATAGTTCATCATATAGGTCATAAACAAGGACCTGACTGTCGTAACATTTGAGGAATCTCTCCATGATCACAGCCAGACCACATGGAACAGCAGCATCTCGTCGTCACATCAGGACCTTCAGAATGATCTTCCAGCACACTCAGAAAGTGACTCACGAAATCGTAATGACACGATTGCAAACAAACCATACCCCGGCCGGGACTGAACCCGCGGTCAGAGAGTCTCAAAACTCCAGCCCGTCGCGTTAGCCAATAGACCAGAAATATACCTAGTTGGACGAATCTTATTGTGGCTAGCTGGTCTAGTGGCTAACGCGACGGGCTGGAGTTTTGAGACTCTCTGACCGAGGGTTCAATCCCGGCCGGGGTATGGTTTACTCAGAAAGTATTGACGGGCGGGACTGCACATACTTCACACTGGAATAATGATTCAAGCGGAAACTGACATCGCTGAAAATAACCAGCAAATAGATGAAGATGAGACTACTGTAAAAGATGGTTATCTCACTTTCCTTGACCCCATGTTTAATGGATTCCATTATTTTCACTTTACGAGAGTTTGACGTGAAACCATCTGGAAGAGAATCAACCATTCCTTCACCTGTCTCTAGATCATTGTGGATTTTGATATTGCTTCTTGTTATTTTCCATTGGTAGTGATCAGTGCAAGTAGTGTTGAGAGGATGTGTGCGTTTGACAACTCTTTCTCTTCATTCAGTGCTGTTATCGCTTTTTTTCCTCCCTTTGTGCTTTGCCTCCTATTACATTTCTATCTCAGGTCAATACATGGTGTGAATTGATGTGTTGAGATGCACTCTAGTATTATAAGATTTTGCACAGTCAGCCCTCTCGGCAGGTGTTCTGTCTAGATAGTGTTTTGCTCGTTCAACAGAAACCCACAAACTGAATTACATCAACGCTAATTGTGACAACAAACAAAGAAGTCGTGCATGGATTTTCTGGTATATTGCAGTGTATCTGAGTAGGTATTATGTAATACAAAAATGCAAAGTTTGTCACCATCAGCAAAGAAGTATGACAGCATCTAATCCCAGAGATGCTGCTTAAGAAGCCGGTCACCCCTTTGTTCAGCCGGTAAGAACATGTGAGCGATGAATGTCATTGCCAGAAAGTCATCACACAAACAGCCTGTGGGATGCTTATGCTCTTTTTTTGCAATCATAACGATTTCTCAAAACGACATTTCTCCCTCGTTCCTGAAATTATATAGAAGTGTTGCTGGCACCATTTTAAATCATGAAGAGCTCGTACATACTATCAGTTGCTGATGGTGATCAAGCAGTGCACGCTGCTGCGTCTACCTGGACACACAATCCAACAACATTTATCAAGTGGCCGATGCACCCAACAAATGACGTAAGTGTTTACATTCCACCTGGTCTGAGAATTATAATAGTTCAATGACTTGGATCAGACAGTTTGACCTGTGTAGCCGCCACATACAGTTGCATGTTAACTGAAAAGCTTTTGAAGAACAGGAGACTATCGAGGGTTCTAATGCGCACTAATTCCATAAAAAAATGCATTACAGCCCGATCCTATTAACGCAGCTTTTTCAACTGACTGCAAAGAATCATTTCAGTGAGCATGGTTAATATGAGCCTCACTAGACTCATCTCCTTCATATAAACCTCCTCAATATAGTGATCCTAATGTTGTTATAGTAACTTGTAGATTTACCCTCAGAAGAACTGATCTATGACTCAGAGAAAGAGTTTGATGCTAATTTACTTAGAAGGCGACTAGAGGGTTTCATCACCTCAGCATCTGTGCTGCTAGTCTCCTTGATTCATGCATTATGATGCTGAAAAATAACTGCTAGGACACGCGTCTCACGGCATCATTTGCGGAGCACGCAATGAGACTGTAGTAATGAACTATCCAAATATGGGACTAGACCTCATCACTAAACCCACAAATTCATGAATAATATTAATACTCTCGTTCCAGAGCGAAGGTCGCAATGCTTTATCAACAGTAAAGAACCTTGACAGTGATATCATGGGTAATTTAATTCGTAGAATCTGTAATGAGCTGCTGCAGGTATTGTGTGATGCATAACGCTACCGTCGCCTCATCACTATTTATTACAAGGTGAGTGACAATGGCTAGATGTGTGCAATTTGGGCTGGCAACAGTTCTCCCATATGAGAAATCGCTCCTATCATAATTACGTGGTGTAGCAGTAGCCTCAGTCTTCACCGTATGTAAAGTTATCGCCGATGCTTTGTCACAGCATTAATTCTGATGTAGTTTGTGCCCTTAAGTTGTGACTTTAAATAAAAATACTGTAAGTAAAATCTGGGACTCGAGATATTTAGCCAGCGTTCCTTGAAGCTTAATTCTTGACGCATTAGTCAACTACGCCACCATCCCTCAAACGTTAGGTGTCCAGCAAGTACACTGGACATGCCACTCCTAACACCAGCACATTCGTGGCCGTGGATAGTTACAGAAACTGATTTCATTATCCTCCCATGTGTGTGTGTGTGTGTGTGTGTGTGTGTGTGTGTGTGTGTGTATGTGTGTGTAGATAAACAGAAGAATGGACGGAGATACAAACTATTGTCCTGATTAGTATTAGATCCAATGCTCTACCACTGAGCTACGAGGCTTCTAATAGAAAAGTTACTCAGTTTCTGGTGTGTCACGTCTGCGCCAGAGGCCTCCAACTGTGTCCTAAATATCCTTTCCCACAGCTCCAGTAGCCTTACACTCCTCAAGGTCATATAGTCTATGAATCTGAGATAATTCGTAAAGACGATTGTCAATAAATAAACAGAAGAATGTACGGGGATTCGAACTGTGGTGGTGAACGGTTGCAGGTCCAGCGCTCTACCCCTGGGCTATGAATCTCTCTCCATTCTTCTATTTGTGTATACAAGTAAATAAATTCCAGATTAGTCGTAACATATATTACTGTCAATATCAGCAAAACTGTCGACAGTTTAGGTTTTCCTTTTAGGACAATAAGTTTATTTTGTCCTGTTTCACCACAGGTAAAACATTTTATTATGAACTCAGAGTTTTACTTCCATGTTGTTTAACAGGTTTAGAGAGTTTCTGCCTTTTACACTTACACTTTATACTTTCTTTAAGATAAAAATTATGAACTGAAGCGTATAAATCCTCGGTTTCAGTCATCTCAACCTCAGAAAATAACTTTTTCTCTCCGATAAAATCTCTGATTTCATTAGTGAGTGAAGAGGAACTGATCACCCACCATGAAGTCAATGAGTGAATCAAAGTCTAGATCAATGTCTGCACTCTGGATCCAATAATCAAATAACCTGGTCAGGGAGGGTAAAAATTGTGCATAATTTTGATTAGAGCGTTAATTTTAGCTTTTTAAAGCTGTGAGTAACGTAAAATGACTTAACCAGGTCAAGCAAAATATATATCAAGGGAAGTAAGTATCTGTGAACAATAAAACTAGTCTTGCAGCCCAGGAAACAGCATGTCATTCACAAAGTGTAGCTGAGTTTTCAAAACTGATTTCGTAAGTAGTTAAGTCATCATCTTGTGTATGAGGGTATATTTTAGGCACTTTGAAGCCCGCACCCACAGCTTGACTCTCCAGAATACCTTCATCAAGTTTCTTACCAATTCTAATTTCCTATGCTTCATCTCTAATCATTATTATTCTTGTTTCCTCGGTTTAGCTCAACCTTCTAATCATTTTAGTCTCACCTGGTGATTCCCCTCTACAGCTCTTGCATAGCTCTCCAGTCGCTATCTCTCCTGTCTTCATGCTCTCTCCTACCTCTTTCTTTCTGTTGTTTTTACTCTAACTTAACAGCATTGAAATTACTTAGATAACTACCTTAGCGACCCAGTTCTTTACTCATTGTTACAAAATGCTGCAACTTCCATGCTTGAAAACCTGGCAAAGTACTCACGCTCACTATGACTCCAGACTACTTCACACAACATAGAAATAAGTAAAGAAAATGGAATGAATGGTGAAGAGAAAAAGTATTTGGAAACAAAACTTAAGTTGAAGGTCACAACACTTTCACAGAGAGAAAATTTAAGCTAACTTATTTAAAGTCAATGATAAATGTTTTCATGTCTACTTCTGTCTCAATAGAATTAAAGCTGAGAGACAAACCCAACGAGTACATAAATGAAACACTTGTGTAACATTTGGGAATCTTTATTCTGGAAATGTTTCGCCAGGCTGTGGCTTCTTCAGTCCGATACAGAGAAAGGTAGAAGATGAGGAGGAGTTTGAGGTAATCAGTCCCTCAGCCTCCTTAAACTCCTCATCTTCCGGCTTTCTCTGCATTGGACTGAAGAAGAGAACAGCCTGGCGAAACACTTCCAATGTCTCATTTATCAACCGAACAATTGCTCTACAACAATCACATAATCTCCACAACACTGGTAATACAACAATCACATAATCTCTACAACACTGGTAATACAACAATCACATAATCTCCACAACACTGGTAATACAACAATCACATAATCTCCACAACACTGGTAATACAACAATCACATAATATCCACATAATCTCCACAACACTGGTAATACAACAATCACATAATCTCCACATAATCTCCACAACACTGGTAATACAACAATCACATAATCTCCACAACACTGGTAATACAACAATCACATAATCTCCACAACGCTGGTAATACAACAATCACATAATCTCCACAACACTGGTAATACAACAATCACATAATCTCCACAACGCTGGTAATACAACAATCATATAATCTCCACAACACTGGTAATACAACAATCATATAATCTCCACAACACTGGTAATACAACAATCACATAATCTCCACAACACTGGTAATACAACAATCACATAATCTCCACAACACTGGTAATACAACAATCACATAATCTCCACAACACTGGTAATACAACAATCACATAATCTCCACAACACTGGCAATACAACAATCACATAATCTCCACAACACTGGTAATACAACAATCATATAATCTCCACAACACTGGCAATACATAATCTCCACAACACTGGTAATACAACAATCACATAATCTCCACAACACTGGTAATACAACAATCACATAATCTCCACAACACTGGTAATACAACAATCACATAATCTCCACAACACTGGTAATACAACAATCACATAATCTCCACAACACTGGTAATACAACAATCACATAATCTCCACAATGTCAGAACACACAGCCTAGCCGTACAGGCTGTCTACAACAACACCTGTTATACAACAATCACAATCTCCACAACACCGGTAATACAACAATCACATAATCTCCACAACACCTGTAATGCAACAATCACAATCTCCACAACACTGGTAATACAACACACTAACATAAAAGTCGATCATTGATATTCCCCTGATCAAAGGCTGGAAACCTGACAATAACCAGAAAGTCTAAGTTACGCTGAACCACAGAATTATTAGACAGACAGTATTGACTTCTCATAAACTTACGAAGCAAAATCTAACATGATTCAAGCATTTGACATTGTAACTCAACGTTCTTATATTCCTATGCATCCTGGCAAGCTTGCCAGTTATCTCAGGGAAGGGAAGGGGGTCACCGCCCCTACCCAGGAAAAGAAAACCATGATATAATAAAAAATCCCATGATATAATCAAAATACAGATATCGAATAAATGCACAAAACTTTATTAATACGAATAATAATAATAATAATAATAATAATAATAATAATAATAATAATAATAATAATTAATAAAATATGTATTTTAATCAGGTATGACAGGAATAGCAGAAGCCCCAGGTTAGTCACGTGTTAATAGCTCATGACATCCCATAAATTAGGAGACATTTATTTAAATTAAGAAAAAAAAAAACGGTAAAAGGAAGGTGTAAGGCTGTCGGTTTTGGAGATTGTGAGAGTCAGACTCCAGCGGTCTGCTCCAGCATCTGACTCTACGTCTTCCAGGTTAATACATATATAAACATTAATTTATACCTCTTACATTCTGAAGTTAAAAATATGAAGAAAACAGATGTTTTCGCCTTTAACACATTTATTGTAATTTTCCTTAATTTAATTAGACTTTGTCATCCTTTACCGCATAAAAGTTTTTGTAGGGAACTCATGAGTATTTAAAGTTATCTGTCTAGAAACTTGAAGCAAAGTTAGAATACTAGAATTATCTCTTTCCGCCCTCTACTCTTTTCTGTCACACTACCAATTATGGAGTACCAGAAGGATCTCTCCCTATCCTTCTCTACATCCTACTACACTGCCAGGGATAATATGCAAGAAGGATCTCAGCCCACTCTCTTCTTCCTGCCATAGTGCTAAAGATGGGATACCAGCAGCAGTGGAGTGTGACGGAAGGCGATTTTAGGCATCTACTACTGTGATGAATTAGACACTTGTGCAACATTTGCAACTGCACTTCTTCTGTGTGTTGGACTGAGGAAGCCGCTGGTTGGCGAAACGTTTCCACAATAAAGATACCCAAGTGTTGCATAAGATTACATTATGTTCTGCTGTCACATTTTAGTATTTTTAATATTTCACTGAACACAGAATTACACAATGTCTTCAAATATGTAATTCATGTTTATCGTGTGTAAAACTTCCATAAACCTTAAACACAGACCCAACATTGTCTCATATTAATTTTGTATATAAAACATTTTTGCTTAAAATTAATTTTATTTATTACATTGCTTTCTATCTCGTCAGGATATGGAATAAGGCTTTAAGTTTTGGGTCAATACTCTATTTATTTCTGATCACTCTCTTCCTATTCTATGTCTGAAACTTTTGCCTCTGACTGTAGAGAGAACATCGTTAGTGAATATTTTTATTAGTGGGTTTGAGTTTGACAAGTCCTGCCAAGTATGGGCCAGTAGGCCTGTGGCAGTGCTCCTCCTTTCTTATGTTCTTACAAATTTATATTGTCTTCACGCGGCAGTTGCCTTCAGCATATTTTCAGTGTCACTGCTCATTCTCTTGAGTCAGTGGTTTATATTCTTGTTACTCGCGCTTATCTAGCAACAATATTCATGACTTACTTGGTTCTAGTTATAATGTTCGTCTTTGATATTGAGTTTATATCGAAATAGCAAACTGCAGTCAGTAGTGAGGAAGAAACCATGGGACAGGTGGGGTTGGAACCCATGGCGAAGGAATCCTAAAACTCCGGGCCAGTGCAATTTCGTGAGTCAGTGCTGAGGAAGAGAGACGTTGAAGAACAGAGCGAAACGTTGACAATTGTAAATTAAGGTTTGGTCTGCAAAGTGTGCTGATTCTTGAAAACTTAATTAGGTTGAAACACTCTTTTTAGTGTTGCTCTATGGTCGGCTCTGTTACTTGCTACCTTAAATAAATTTGTCACCAGTGCCTGATTACATTTGCATTGCTTATGTCAGAAATCTTTGCCTGAGTTTCTTAATATGTATTAAAGGTGTGTATCTCTTGAGATGTAACATTCCACTGCTTTGCTACTGCAAAGCAGTGGAATGTTACACCTCAACAGATACCATCAAAGACTGAGAGATAATTATTGTGACATGATGGAGTTTTAAATTGTTCCAAGTAGACAGAAGTATCGGCAACGGAGGTGGGGTGGCACTGTATGTCCGAGATCGCTTGAACTGTTGCATATAAACGGGTATAAAATCTGAAATAACACAGTCTCCTTGGATAGAATTTTTCAGAGAGGCATGAAAATTTTATTTTAGGTGTGATATACCGTCCCCCAAACTTAGATAGGGACCAAGGGAGACTACTATGGTAGGAAATTGTTAAGGCCACAAGGCACGATAACACAGTAATTCTAGGGGACTTCAACTTTAGTCAGATTGAGTGGAATTTCTTGACCGGGAATTTAGAATCTAACGACTACTTAGTAGTTCAGGACTGTGCCTTGAAGCAGTTTGTGACAGAACCTACAAGGGGAAATAACCTGCTTGATTTGGTTCTAGCAAACAAGGAAACCCTTGTTAATAATTTAGAAATTACAGAGGAACTTGGCGCAAGTGATCATAAATCAATTACATTTAGCATTGATGGAAGTATGATAGTAGGGATAACTCAGTAACGGTCCCAGATTTTCGCTTAGCAGATTACGATGGGCTTAGAGAACATTTATCATCTGTTGACTGGGGTAACGAAGAGAGCTATCAATATGACAGTTTTCTGAACACTATACATGCTGCCCAAAGAACATTTATCCCGTATAAAGAAATTAGATCGAATAGAAATGACCCAAAATGGATGAATAATAGGCTCAAATATATTTTTGGGCAGAAGAAAGGCATTTATAGGAGTATCAAAAGAGGTGAGGGCCATCTTATGAATCAGTATATTGACATTAAGAGGCACGTTAAAAAGGGGATAAGAAAAGCTAAACGGGACTATGAAATTAAAGTTGCCAGGGATTCTAAAACTAACCCAAAAAGTTTTTTCCTGATGCATAGAACAAAAGTTAGAGATAAGATAGGTCCCCTTAAAAATAACTATGGGCATCTTACTGACAAAGAGAATGAAATGTGCTCGATTTTTAATAATTATTTTCTCTCGGTTTTTACCCAGGAAGACACTAATAATATTCCGATAATTAGGGTTTTTAGTGGGCATGAAGAAGATAAATTATGTAATATCAGTCACTAGCGAAATGGTTATCAAACAGGTAGACCGTTTGAAGCAAAATAAATTGCCTGGTCCTGATGAGGTTTTTTCAAGGGTTCTTAAGGAATGCAAAATGGAACTCTGTGAACCTTTAACTAATATTTTTAATTTATCTCTTCAAACAGGTGTAGTGTCTGATATGTGGAAGATGGCTAATGTAATTCCTATTTTTAAAACAGGGGACAAGTCGTTACCGTCAAATTACCGCCCAATAAGCCTGACCTCAATTGTAGGCAAATTACTAGTCAATTATAGCTGATAATATAAGAAGCCATCTCGATAGGCATAATTTGATTAATGATACTCAACATGGATCACCAGGGGCCGTTCCTGCCTAACTAATTTATTGAGGCCGTTGATCAGGATAAAGAATTCGATATTATTTATTTAGGTTTTTGTAAGGCTTTTGATAGAGTACTACATTAGCAAGAGAGACTAGTGAAGAAAGTGGCTGCTCATGGCACTGGGGAAAAATTGCTATCATGGATCGAGTCATGGCTCACTAATAGGAAGCAGAGAGTGTGCGTAAATGGGGTTCAATCTGAGTGGGGATCTGTAACAAGTGGCGTTCCGCAGGAGTCAGTTTAAGGCCCATTGTTGTTTATAATATATATAAATGACCTTGACGATGGAATTGCTAGTGACATAAGCAAATTTACTGATGACACGAAGATAGGTAGGATAATCGATTCAGACGTTGATGTCTCGGAACTTCAGGAGGATTTAGACAAACTCAATTCATGGTCAGAAAAGTGGCAGATGCAGTTCAATGTAGATAAATGTAAAGTTTTAAAGCTCAGAAATGTTCATAACCCTAGCACCTACCAGCTTAATAATGTTCAACTTAGCCGTATAGAATGCGAAAAGGATTTGGGGGTTATGGTAAGCAGCAACCTTAAACCAAGACAGCAGTGCCTAAGCGTGCCTAATAAGGCAAATAGATTAGGATTTATATCAAGAAGTGTAAGCAACAGAAGTCCAGCAGTTATACTTCAGCTTTATACGTCATTAGTAAGGCCTCACCTAGATTATGCAGCTCAGTTCTGGTCTCCATATTACAGAATGGATATAAATTCCTTAGAAAACATTCAGCGATGAAAGACAAAATTAATTCATTGCATTAGAAATTGTGGAAAATACTGTATATATTTTCCAGAAATACAGTAGTTATATGTAAATAGATGGCCATACTGTATTTAATAAAATTTATGTTATAAAAAATGGGAAGCTGCGCCTGCGTAGAAGGGACTCGCCATTGTTGTTTGAATTGGACAATAACATTAGTGAATAATGGGAAGAGTTTTCGTGCTCTAGAGGTAAAATTGGGCTGACACCTCTCAAATAGAAGCCGAAATTGTTGGATGTGTATTCCTGCATAACTTGAGATATCAGGCGACTGGACAAGACAGCTCCAGGAACCTCAGATAACTCTTATGTTATAACTCTGGCCAGTTGTTATTTTCATGTACAGACATTGAGGTTTTGGTCAAATTGGTGAGTGATATTAAGATATATTCTCCTTCTCTTATGTAAATGTGTGCATATATAATCACTTATTAATTTTAATATACAGTCCACAAATTTATATATTTACCAGAATTCCTGGTGAATGTACATTTCATTTGTAATTAATAGGTCTAGAGCAACTTGTGGATATGACAGTGGTAGGTATCGAAGGGGGACATTTTTTGTGACCTGTGTGTCCCAAATTCCTACTTGTCTATGTAACTCTGATAAATAATAATTATCTTTGTTATCATTTACTGTTATGTACATAATGAGTTACATTCAGATAAATGCAATTTTCCACAGAAATCTTCCGTATGAAGAGAGATTGAAGACCCTTAAATTACATTCACTTGTAAGACGAAGAATTAGGGGAGACCTGATCGAAGTGTACAAGTGGATGATGGGTATTAATAAAGGGGATATTAATAAGATCTTGAGGATATCTCTCCAAGAGAGAACCGGAAATAATGGATTCAAATTAGACAAGTTTAGATTTAGAAAGGACATAGGAAAGTATTGGTTTGGAAATAGGGTAGTTGATGAGTGGAACAGTCTACCTAGTTGAGTTATTGAGGCTAAAACCTTGGGTAGTTTAAAATTTACGTTGGAAAAATACATGAGTGAGAGGGGTTGGATTTGAGTGGGACTTGCATATGAGAGTGGACAGAGTTATCAGAGCTTATATCTTGGGTGGGATTGAAAATTGGGTTAGGGTAATGTTTTGTTAGTGGGATGGATTGTGAAGGACCTGCCTAGTATGGGTCAAAAGGCCTGCTGCAGTGTTCCTCATTTCTTATGTTCTTATGTTCTTATATCAACAAGTGTTATGCCAAATATATATAAAACACTCCCCTGAGATACGAGATTAATGTGTTCGAAAGATGGCTCGCAACATCAAAACTCTTACCACGGAAGTGTATTTAACATTACCAACCAAATGTCAGTATTTTTCGTTACAACATATTTTTTGGAGGCATGAAAACATATGGTATTTGTAGTACACTTATAACAGCTGATGTGTAGGACACTTAGTTTAAACACTGGTGCTTGTACAAAAAGTGCGTATATGTATCGAAATATTCTCGTATCGAGTCCTGTTCACCTAGCAGCAAATAGGTACCTGGGTGTTAGTCGACTGGTGTGGGTCGCATCCTGGGGGACAAGATTACAGTCCTCGATGCGCTCGTATGAAATCTTATCTTATCTTATCTTATCTTATCTCGTATGTTGATGTTGGGTAGGAAAAAAAAGACGCTCGTATCAGCGAAATCCTGTATGAGGGTTCTCTTATCTCGGGAGTTTGCTGTATGTATAATTTTAGTGAGTTTGGCCATAGAATTCGTAGGAAATTCGTAGCACTAAATCCACACTGACATGTGATGGTTAGTATCATGGATTTGGCACATCGGTAATCCGTTACGAAATCAGAACCTATGATTACGATTGTTCAAAATATAGTGATGTGTATGAACCTCAACAACGTTGAATAGTTAAAAATCAATGCTGCCGGAATCTCTGGATCGCTTTCTCCATGATATTATCAAATCAACGGCCGATACACACACACACACACAGCTGCTGATCGTCTGTGTATTACAATAGCTTTCAGCATCATATCATATCAGCATGTCGATCTATGTTATTCATATCAGCACTTCTATTGACAATAGCCACTTGTATATAGAGGAAATATGCATCTCGTGAACTCACTGACACGCTCAGTAGCCTGTCATTCTCAGATAGCTACTGAGAATTCCTGAGACTCGCTACTAGGTTTGTCCAGGGATCAGAGCTAAATTAGCTTCAGAAAAATGGCTAATTTTTCACAATAGCGATTTTAATGTCTCCGCAATAGCAGACCATGACACATTCTGTGTCACTCCTTCTGAAGAGATTATCCAAAATTGTAGCCTCAGAGACATTCCACGAAAACAGCTCACATGAATGTTTCAGGAAATAATCATTCAATACAAAAAAAAAAAATAGAAGAGCCTGGACTCGTATCCGTGGCTATCGGACCCTTGTTACATCTTGATAAGCCAGAGCCATTTTGTCTTAAGATGTCTATATCCCTTAGTGCTCTGTGACAATACGCCTGCTCTCTAGTACACCAACAAAATGTGATGACTTGTAACCAGTCGCTTCACTTCAAAATCATTGAGATAGTGACAACTTAACCAGATCTGACCCATCTGTGTGTAAGACTAGCAAGATTCCACATAATATCCCTCCTGCTGAGTACCGCTGTTTGCATCGTTGGGATAGATATGGAACATCTACGTGAAGCACAACAAGCACTTCTGGCAGATGAATATATAACCTTTGCCATTAAACACGATAGTGATACCCAGCAACTTCCTAGATGAGCTCGCTGGTGAGAGTCGAAACAGCTAAACATTGGATCAGTTACGTCAAATATGTCAGTGTTCTCCAGCAATTTCTGCGTGTTAAAGGAACTGGAGACTGGGAGCAGTATCTGCACAGTTTGAGTCTAATAATTACGCTGTTTCAAACTAATGGCCACTTTGTATATACAAAGTCAGTAAGACAATAAGTAAGAGACATGAAAACCTGACCAGGAGAATGAGTTCTGAAGGGTACCAGTTGTTCCCTGAGAGAGTACTTCACTGTTCGCCACACAATACATTTCTGGGGAAGAAACTTCTCTGATCTAATCAGTGAACAAGAGTTGATGCGCCAGTAGTCCTTCTGCAGTGCTACATTCTGTATATGTGATTCCCATCTAAAAGCTTCCTGGCAGGAAGCTCGGTTATATTGAAGAAGCCTTTGTTCTGGTTGAAGTTATTTAATATACTGATTAGTGATGATTATCAAAAAAGAATTTTCCTTGATAAACTGGTGTTCAGAAATGCATAAGTGAAGGTCCCTTGATGTTTCTTGCATGTATATTTGGTTACTATCTTTGCAGGAGAGCGTGTACATCCCTACCATGGTTTTGAGTTGGAGTCCCGTATTGGTGATGTCTTTGACTGTAGAAGCGGCAGTGGTAGATACTTGGAATTCAGTGTTGGAGACAATGCTGGAGATGAAATTAGCAACAGAGTTGATAGGAGGGGACCTATGCATCTTATTTCGGTTGTGTCTCTTCTAGGCAGTTAAAGATGTACGCACGGCTACTACTGTCTCTGAAATGACGAGGATAGTTTAGTTGGTTGGGAGGTACTATCGTTTACCAAATGTGTGAAACAGAAGACTGTAATTGTTTTGCCTAATGGTAGGACTGCTGGTGTCTTTTTTTCTGTCTCATAAACATGCAAGGTTGCAGATATATCTTTCTACTTATACTTATACTTAGGTCACACTACACATGCATGTACAAGCATATATATACACACCTCTCTGGGTTTTCTTCTATTTTCTTACTAGTTCTTGGTCTTGTTTACTTCCTCTTATCTCCGGGGTGAAGTGGAACAGAATTCTTCCTCCGTAAGCCACGTGGGTCGTAAGAGGCGACTAAATGAAGGAAGCAATGAGCAAGTATCCTTTTCTCTTGTACAAATTACTAAAAATCAGGAAAAAGAAAAACTTTAGCACTACATCCACGCACATTCAATCAACCCAGTTTTATAATGTTATGAATGAAAAGAAGCTGGATGTCCTAGCTCCAAGCGAAACAAAGCTGAAGGGGGTAGGGTAGTTTCAGTGAGGAGAAATAACTGGGATTAAGTCAGGTGTATCTGAGAGAGTTAGAGCAAAGGAAGGGGTAGCAATAATGTTGAAGGTTCAGTTATGGATAGACAAGATGGAATAGAAATGTATAAATTCAAGGATTATGTGGATTAAAATAAGGGTCGGATGCAAAAAGTGGATCATAATAAGTGTGTATGTACCTGGAGAAAATGGAGTATAGAGGAAAGAGAGAGATTTTGGGAGATGTTAAGCGAATGTGTAGGAACTTTTGAACCAAGTGAAAAGGTAATTGTGGTAGGAGACCTAAATGCTAAATAAAGCAGGAGAAACGTTTAGAGAGGGTGTGGTACGTAAATTTGGGGTGCCAGGTGTAAATGACAATGGGGAGCATTTGATTAAACTTTGTATAGAAAGGGGTTTGCTTATAGGTAGCACGTATTTTAAGAGAAAGAGGATCAACAAGTATACAAGTTATGATATAGGGCATAATGACAGTAGTTTGTTGGACTACTTATTGGTAAATGAAAGATTGTTGGGCAGACTTCAGGATGTACATGTATATAGAGGGGTCACAGATATATTAGATCACATTTTAGTTGAAGCTACAGTGAGAGTAAAAGGTGGATTGGATACAAGGAAAAGGGAAGCAGCAAGTAAGAGAGAGAAGTGAAGGTTTATAAATTAAAGGAGGAGGCAGTTAGGGTAAGGTATAAACAGGCTAGTGAGAGTATAGGTAATGGGGTAGAAGTTGTATGGAGTAAGTTTAAGTATGTAGTGTTAGAGTGTTCAGCAAAAGTTTGTGGTTACAGGAAACTGGGTGCGGGAGGGAAGAAGAGCGAATGGTGGAATGATGATGTAAGGAGAGTAGTAAGAGAGATAAAGTTAGATTATGAGAGGTTTTTACAAAGTAGAAGTGATGCAAAGAGGGAGAAGAATATGGAGAGTAAAAGAGAGGATAAGAGTGGTGAAGCAATGTAAAAAGAGAGCAATTGAGAGAGTGGGTAAGATGTTATCAACAAATTTTATTGAAAATAAGATGTTTTGGAGATTAATAAGTTGAGAAAGCCTAGTGAGCGAAAGGATTTGATAGTTAAAAATATGAGAGGAGAGTTATTAAATGGAGAGTTAGAGGTATCGGGAAGATGGATTGAATATTTTGAGGAATTGTTAGATGTTGATGAAGATAGGGAAGCTCTGATTTCGTGAACAGGGCAAGGAAGAATAACATCTTGTAGGAGTGAAACAGAGCCAGTTGTGAGTGTGGAGAAAGTTCGTGAGACAGTGAGTAGAATGAAAGGGGGTAAAGCAGCTGGGACTGATGCGACAAAGACAGAAATGTTGAAAGCAGGTGGGGATATAGTTTTGGAGTGGTTAGCACTTTTATTTAACAGATGAATGGAAGAGGTTAAGGTACTTAGGGATTGCCAGACAGCATGCATAGTTCCTTTGTATAAAGGCAAAGAGGACATAAGAGAGGGTAAAAATTATTGGGGAATACGTCTGTTGAGTATACGTGGTAAAGTGAATGGTAGATTTATTATTGAAAGAATTAAGAGTATGACGGAGAGCAGGATAGCAGATGAACAAGGAGGCTTTAGGAAGGGTAGGGGGTGTGTAGACCAAGTGTTTACAGTGAAACATATAGGTTAACAGTATATAGATAAGGGTAAAGATGTTTTTGTGGCATTTATGGATTTGGAAAAGGCGTATGATTGGATGGATAGAGGGGCAATGTTGCAGATGTTGAAACTGTATGGAATAGGTGGGTTATTGAAAGCAGTGAAGAGTTTTTACGAGGATAGTGAGGCTCAGGTTAGAGTAAGTAGGCGAGAGGGTGATTATTTCCCAGTAAAATTAGGCCTTAGATAGGGATGTGTGATGTCACCATGGTTGTTCAGTATATTTATAGATGGGGTTGTAAGAGAAGTGAATGCTCGGGTGTTGGCAAGAGGTGTGGAGTTAAAAGATAAAGAATCTAACACAAAGTGGGAGTTGTTACAGTTGCTCTTTGCTGATGACATTGTGCTTCTGGGAGATTCTGAAGAGAAGTTGCAGAGGTTGGTTGATGAGTTTGGTAGGGCATGTAAAAGAAGGAAATTAAAGGTGAATATAGAAAAGAATAAGGTGATGAGGATAACAAAAAAATTAGGTAACGGAAGGATGGGTATCAGATTGAAGAGAGAGCGTATGGAGCAGGTAAATGTATATAGATATCTGGGAGTAGACGTGCCAGCAGATGGGTCCATGAAAGATGAGGAGAATCATAGAATTGACGAAGGGAAAAAGATGAGTGGTGCACTGAGGAGTCTGTAGAGACAAAGAACATTTTCCATGAAAGCAAGGAGGGGAATGTATGAGAGTATAGTTATATCAATGCTCTTATATGGGTGTGAAGCATGGGTGGTGAATGTTGCAACAAGGAGAAAGCTGGAGGCATTGGAGATGTCATGTCTGAGGGCAATGCGTGGTGTGAATATAATGCAGATAGCCCTCAATTTGGAGATTAGGAGGAGGTGCGGGATTACCAAAACGATTATCTAGAAGGCTGAGGAAGGGTTATCGAGATGGTTTGGACATGTAAAGAGAATGGAACAAAATAGAATTGCTTTGAGAGTGTATAAACCTATAGTGGAGAGAAGGCAGGGTAGGGGTCGGCCTAGGAAAGGTTGGAGGGATGGGGTAAAAGAGGTTTTGTGTGTGAGTGGCTTGGACTTCCAGCAAGCATCCGTGAGCGTGTTAGATAGGAGTGAATGGAGACAAATGGGCTTTAGGACATGATGTGCTGTTGGAGTGTGAGCAAGGTAACATTTATGATGGGATTCAGGGAAACCGGCAGACAGGACTTGAGTCCTGGAAATGGGAAGTACAGTGTCTGCACTCTGAAGGAGGGGTGTTAATGTTTAAGTTTTATAACTGTAGTGTAAGCTCACCTCTGGAAAGACAGTGATGGAGTGAATGATGAAAGTTTTTCTTTTTCGGGCCACCCTGCCTTGGTGGGAAACGGCCTGTGTGTTAATAAAAAAAATTAGCTTAGAAAAGATCTATTCTAGGAAAGAGTATTCTTCAAAGAATTCAGTGCTGCGGATACGGAGAGCACGTAGAAAAAAACCTATGATTACGTCATGTTTAGTCTTGGCGTCGTGGTGCGAGTAGCAGTTGAGAAGATTGTGTTGAATGGTAGGCTTGTGGTGGACTTTGAATAGTAGTTCATGATCAGATTTATAGATGAGAACGCCGAGGAAAAGTAGAGTGCCATCTCTCAACGTGGATTGAAATGAGGGCTCAACCTGGTTGAGTTTGTTTTGATGTACAGAAACGTCGAAATTTCTAGGAATTATGATAATATCATCAAAGTAACGGAGTTAGGTGACCCAGGAAGGGATGATAAGGAAAATCTCTCGGATTAAAGATGTTCCATGTATAGGGTCGCCAGAACAGACCTTAATGCTGAACAAATTGGTAAACCAACACATTGTTTAACGAGGTCTACAAAGTCGCTGTCTAGAATGGGGAAGTTATCTATACTTCATCGTAGCTGTGTTGTGGGCACTTTAATAAATAGGGATGTCACGTCTAGGCTGGAGAGTTTTTAATGTTTGATGTTTGTTTCAGGAACAGTCGAGATCACTAAATTGTTTTAAATGTACATGACTGATCACTGATCTTTTCTAAACTTAACTATCCTCTTCATTTCATCAGAGACTGCTGGTTCCGTGCTCATATTATCAACTCAGCTAGACGAGACACAACTGTAAGAAGATACATAATCCTCCCTAACAACTTTTTTCTTAAACATATCTTCAGCATTCTCTCCAGCACCAAATTCCAAGTATCCATCACTGCATCTGCCACAGTCAAGGACACCACCAGTAACACCAACAGCTCCAAACCACAGCAGACGTATGCATAATACCTTGCAAAGACTGCGAATAAATATACATGGGAGAAATATAAAAAAACAGACACACAATTAGGTGAGTACACACACACACATACACATTTCTGAACACCAATATGTCAGTAGATCACTTGAATAAGGCCAGTATTTCACATAGAAACTCCCACAACCATTTGATCATTTACAAGATCGCATCAATCATTGTCAAAAGCAGGATTCTGGAGTCATCACTGATTAGCATATCAAACACCTTCACTCAGAACAAAGGCTTCTGCAGTATAGCTCAGTCTTACGAATGAGACATTTGTACAACATTTGGGTATCTTCACTGTGGAAACGTTTTGCCAGCAGTGGCTTCATCAGTCCAATACTGATAGGAACGATGCAAGATGAGAAGCCTGGAGAAGTGTTTAGTCAATCAATCTTGCACGGAGAAAGGGCTTATATACTGCAGACAGGTGACGTGAAGTAGTTGGAGGCGGCATCACCGGTGGACAAAATCCAATAGAAGTTGGTCATGCCTATTAAGGGTTAAGCAAGCGTTGAAGAATTCCTGTATCAAGATTCCAAAATGTTGCTGTGTCTGTCATGTATTACACAAATGAGTTAGAAAAAACGGCGACGCAAATGTTGCACAATTTCTCATTCATCAACTTGTCTCTTTTATGAACCATTTCAGTAATAACTTAGCACTGCAGGTAGCCTACTGGACCATGCTAGACACGTCCTCAAATCCAACCCAGCACCTTTTATTGCTGGTATACTATACCGACAAACTGATGAATAAGATTTATTTACAGTGCTTAAATATCTTTACTGCTGAGACGCATAGAATGAAGAAACCTATTATGCAGGGCAGTAAAGATACCCAAGTGTTGTAAATATATCTTGCTCACCAACACTTGTCCTCATCCATTGTGATTTTATACCTTTTTCTCTTTTCATCGAAGGTATTCGTAGTTGTCCAATACACACAGACCTACGGGTCTGTGCAGCCAGGCATGCATCAGACTGAAATTTTTCCTGGATGTCTCTGGAGCCACGACTCTTTGTCCATACTTATTGTGAGTCTCTTGTCTCAGCTGCAACCGGCATGGTTGAAGAAAAAGAAGTAAATTTAGATGAAATCTGTGCCATTAGCATGACGGCAGCATGTTGCAATGATCAGGTATCCGCTATACTTCAGTCAACAAACACCGTCAATGTACGGGAACGAGATGCTGCAGTCAATCCATCACTTCGCTTCATGCACATAACATGTGTTTTTAGGCTCCACATAGATGGGAAAGTACTTATGCTGCGAGCTGGCTTAACATCCTCCCTCTCTCTTTGGTAAAGGGTCAGTGAGAAAAGTCGGTAAAAAATACTGAGGACACATCTCTATGCAGTTTTATTGTTCTCCACTGACTTCTTACAAGACGTCAGTCTCATCGTCAGGGTCTGTAGGAACTGTCATCAGTGGGGCGTAAGGTGGTTAAAAAAAAAAACAAACATCTGATTGATGTAGAGTCATCATCTCCCGGCCAGACCTCTTCGAGCACTTTCCGAGACCCTCTTACATTATGGCCAAATATCAGCTGGAAACTACTGTACACAGAACTCCTGCAAGGTTTCTCTCACAGTGAAGAGAATCGAAGGCAAGAGCTCTTCTCAGTCAAGTGAGAAAATGCAGGTTATAAGTTTGCGTAATTATTTTAAAACTTTAATGGAATCTTTCAAGTGCCATTTGTGACTGAGGATAAGCTGTTGAGAAGGACTGCTTAATGTCCAAGTTACTTAAAATCTCTTGAAAAACTGGCAGTAAAATTAGTACCATGGTCACTTTGAATGGTTCGTGGTATTCCCTTGTGGGATACAAGAAAGTTGTCTAACAGAATTAAGTACACCAAGTAACTAATATTTTAGACACTAGCTGTCTTACACCACTTGGTTAAACTTTTAACTTGATCCTAATACAATTTACACCATTACCCAGATTGACGTACATATAATCTTAACTCTCGTCTGTATTGGCCGGGATACATTAATATGCACAGTAGCCTTCACAATGCCGTAATTAGAGAAGTTTCCTTCAACCTGGCTAGAAGTGAATTATCGTTCTTTTCTATAGAACGCCGTGTGAACATATACAGCACAGTGGTAGACTGGCCACTGCATTACGAGCGAGACAACGGAGTGGGGAGTGAAGACTAACACGAGATCCCTCAGCAGCAGAGACACCACATTGAGAAGCTGTGTTTGATAAACAAGAGTTATCTTGCATCCAATTAGCTCATGAAGCTGTGTAGTAGTTTCAATACGACAATATTCAGTGCCAGGAGAGAAGAATATGCCAGCAGCGCTGTAGTGATTGGCTGGACAAGGACTGCATATATAGATGTCGTCACCATATGCCTAACATATGTAGGTGGCATTACCCAGCTAGCACTAACATAGGTAGGTGGCATTACCCAGCTAGCACTAACATAGGTAGGTGGCATTACCCAGCTAGCACTAACATAGGTAGGTGGCATTACCCAGCAAGCACTAACCTAGGTAGGTGGCATTACCCAGCTAGCACTAACATAGGTAGGTGGCATTACCCAGCTAGCACTAACATAGGTGGCATTACCCAGCTAGCACTAACATAGGTGGCATTACCCAGCTAGCACTAACATAGGTAGGTGGCATTACCCAGCTAGCACTAACATAGGTAGGTGGCATTACCCAGCTAGCACTAACATAGGTAGGTGGCATTACCCAGCTAGCACTAACATAGGTAGGTGGCATTACCCAGCTAGCACTAACATAGGTAGGTGGTATTACCCAGCTAGCACTAACATAGGTGGCATTACCCAGCTAGCACTAACATAGGTAGGTGGCATTACCCAGCTAGCACTAACATAGGTAGGTGGCATTACCCAGCTAGCACTAACATAGGTGGGTGGCATTACCCAGCTAGCACTAACAAAGGTAGGTGGCATTACCCAGCTAGCACTAACATAGGTGGCATTACCCAGCTAGCACTAACATAGGTGGCATTACCCAGCTAGCACTAACATAGGTAGGTGGCATTACCCAGCTAGCACTAACATGACTTCGAACAGGCGATAAATGACATGCCCATGCACTCTGCCCCAGGGCCAGACTCATGGAACTCTGTGTTCATCAAGAACTGCAAGAAGCCCCTATCACGAGCCTTTTCCATCCTATGGAGAGGGAGCATGGACACCGGGGTCGTCCCTCAGTTACTAAAAACAACAGACATAGCCCCACTCCACAAAGGGGGCAGTAAAGCAACAGCAAAGAACTACAGACCAATAGCACTAACATCCCATATCATAAAAATCTTTGAAAGGGTCCTAAGAAGCAAGATCACCACCCATCTAGAAACCCATCAGTTACACAACCCAGGGCAACATGGGTTTAGAACAGGTCGCTCCTGTCTGTCTCAACTATTGGATCACTACGACAAGGTCCTAAATGCACTAGAAGACAAAAAGAATGCAGATGTAATATATACAGACTTTGCAAAAGCCTTCGACAAGTGTGACCATGGCGTAATAGCGCACAAAATGCGCGCTAAAGGAATAACAGGAAAAGTCGGTCGATGGATCTATAATTTCCTCACTAACAGAACACAGAGAGTAGTCGTCAACAGAGTAAAGTCCGAGGCAGCTACGGTGAAAAGCTCTGTTCCACAAGGCACAGTACTAGCTCCCATCTTGTTTCTCATCCTCATATCCGACATAGACAAGGATGTCAGCCACAGCACCGTGTCTTCCTTTGCAGATGACACCCGAATCTGCATGACAGTGTCTTCCATTGCAGACACTGCAAGGCTCCAGGCGGACATCAACCAAATCTTTCAGTGGGCTGCAGAAAACAATATGAAGTTCAACGATGAGAAATTTAAATTACTCAGATATGGTAAACATGAGGAAATTAAATCTTCATCAGAGTACAAAACAAATTCTGGCCACGAAATAGAGCGAAACACCAACGTCAAAGACCTGGGAGTGATTATGTCGGAGGATCTCACCTTCAAGGACCATAACATTGTATCAATCGCATCTGCTAGAAAAATGACAGGATGGATAATGAGAACCTTCAAAACTAGGGAGGCCAAGCCCATGATGACACTCTTCAGGTCACTTGTTCTATCTAGGCTGGAATATTGCTGCACTCTAACAGCACCTTTCAAGGCAGGTGAAATTGCCGACCTAGAAAATGTACAGAGAACTTTCACGGCGCGCATAACGGAGATAAAACACCTCAATTACTGGGAGCGCTTGAGGTTTCTAAACCTGTATTCCCTGGAACGCAGGAGGGAGAGATACATGATTATATACACCTGGAAAATCCTAGAGGGACTAGTACCGAACTTGCACACGAAAATCACTCACTACGAAAGCAAAAGACTTGGCAGACGATGCACCATCCCCCCAATGAAAAGCAGGGGTGTCACTAGCACGTTAAGAGACCATACAATAAGTGTCAGGGGCCCGAGACTGTTCAACTGCCTCCCAGCACACATAAGGGGGATTACCAACAGACCCCTGGCAGTCTTCAAGCAGGCACTGGACAAGCACCTAAAGTCAGTTCCTGATCAGCCGGGCTGTGGCTCGTACGTTGGTTTGCGTGCAGCCAGCAGCAACAGCCTGGTTGATCAGGCGCTGATCCACCAGGAGGCCTGGTCACAGACCGGGCCGCGGGGGCGTTGACCCCCGCACAGGCTTGGTTTCCGTTTGCCTTGGGTTTCTGTGACTGTATTCCCTGTTGGTGCATGTTTCCCTGTCTTACTTCTATCCTCCCTAGCACCAACAATGGAGCTCCCACCAGTTGTTTTTGGTAATATATCCTCCCTATTGCTAGTGGAGTCCTCTTGTTTGCTATTTCCTGCGGTATTTCTAGTTTGCAATATTGGCTTTATCTTATCTTTGACTACACTTGTTCCCCTACTATGGCTCCTGTCCCCTATGAGGTCATTTATATGTATTCCTTCCTGCGTATAATTCCCGACTACCTGGACAAAATCTCCAGCTTCACCATTACTGTCTCCCAGGACAGCATCTCCAGCTTCACCATTACTGTCTCCCATTATTATTATTATAATCAAGGGGGAAGCGCTAAACCCGGAGGATTATACAGCGCCTGGGGGGGGGGGATGTGGAAGGCATTCAGGCTTAATTCGGGGAACTGGAGCACAGATTCAATTCCCTAAATCAATACTGTCTCCCAGGACAGCATCTCCAGCTTCACCATTACTGTCTCCCAGGACAGCACCTCCAGCTTCACCATTACTGTCTCCCAGGACAGCACCTCCAGCTTCACCATTACTGTCTCTCAGGACAGCACTATCAGCCCCACATTTACTGAGTACCAGGACATCATCTCCAGCCTTACAGTTTCTGACTACATGGCCAGTATCAAGGGCAGTACCATTCAGCCCAGACTTTTTATGTTCCCATCTGTTGTAGAAAGCTTCCAGGTTTTCTATGAAAGCAGCTTTGATGTTGACCTCTTTTAATACCCTTGTGATTTTAGTCCACAGATTTATCTCATTTGGGCATACCCAAAAACACTTCCCTGTTTTAATACTGCTTGTAGCTAGTTCTTGGATATCTGCACAAGGGGCGTGACACCAATTTCCACAAAAATGACAATTTATGCATGTGGAAGCCCGTTTGTTTGACTGACCACATGACCGCGGGTTCAATCCCGGCCGGGGGTATGGTTTGAATGGTTGATTTACTGCAATTCTACTAGCAACCTCTTAAATATTCTATTAATAACCTCCTTAAATGAAGCTCTAGCTATTTGTATTTCTGTTTCTAACTGTTTTTGTATATTGGACAGCTTACCGTGCACGTTCCTGGTATATATTTAATGTTTGTGTTTATAAGGGCGCCTACAACCCCATCCGTTTACAGTCTGCTTTATTGTCCAACGAAACCGTTTGAAACCAGTCCCGGGTTCGGACCAGTCAAATTTCTGTAAACTCAGCATTGTAATCCTTATAGAGAATAAACTTTGAATTTGAATTTGAATTTGAATCCTTCCCTGACACACACTGAAGCATTTTTGAGGCTATATTTTCCACTATTGGACCAACCCAGTGCGACTGTTTGTAGTTGTTGGGGGAGCAGGTCTGGTTTCAGAGCCCTTTAGATTATCCCAGATCATGGCTCCGTCAATGAACTTTTGGTCCTGGACTCCAATCTTGTCCCTAATATGTTCAGGGAGAATCGCTGCTACAAGCCCTATGGATGCAATACATGAGGACAAAAGCAGGCAGTGCAATCTGCGATGACTTGCGGACACTAATGCCTCCTAGTCTGACAGGAAGTGTAGTTTGGTTCCACAGACCGTCTTCTAGGGTAAGGTTAAGTGCTTTCATAAAAATCTTCCTCAGGATACCGTCATATTCGTGCAGTATAGGGTTATCATATGAAGGTGCACATCTTAGGAAATATGTCAACCTGGGCAGACTCAAGCACTTTGTGAGAAGGTACAAGGCATCGTGGGTGTCCAGATTGCCTATTCATTGTTCCATTCTCCTTAACTCTTCCAATTTCTTCCTGAGAATTGTGTCAAAGGTATTGCTTCTCAGAGGTGCTCCTAGCAAGACGCTGTTTGTGGGGGCAATGACTGCTGCTACTGGTAGTTTTGATCTCACTGCATTTATCACTTGTTGACTGACTGAGATGATTTCACATTTGGATGGATTCAGGATGAGACCCATTTCCTGTCCCTGTGTCATTACCTGTGTAAGATCATGTAGGAGGGACTCCTTTGTACCTGCTAGTGTGCCATCATCTAGGAACCAGATGTTTAGCTCGCTGGTCAGTCTGACTGTGATTTCCCTAACTGCTATACAGAAGAGAAATGGTGCAAGAGGATCTCCTTGTTGGACACCCTCCGATGATGTGATTTTATGCTCTCCAAAGAGAAGCATTGATTCCTTGCTATACCCAGCTGAATCAAAAGGGAAGAGACCAGGGAAATGCTCTTGTACTGCTGCTAATACCACGTCTCTTTTCAGGAGATTGAATGCATTCTTGAAATCTAATTTTACCACTGCATTGTCCTCAGGCAGGTTGTTGATATACGCCCTTGTTGCATGAATCGCTGCTTCACTTCCTTGAAAGACCCCAAAGCCAAGCTGGTTTGGTTGAAGCATCATGGCTGCCTGTGAACGTATACTTCAGACAGCAGCTTTGGATACGAGGCGGCGTAACGTGTTGCCTACTGCACTCTTTTCAATTGCATGGTGCACTCATTATGCTTCACACAGACTTTACACATATATCAAAATATGGCTAAACTATTCATTTACACACTAGACACAAAAATCAGTACTTACCGACATAGCAGAGGGTAAAATCCAAAAGTATACGAGTGTCACACGATGAAAAAAAAGAGCTCTCAGTGACGCCAAGCTAGAGGTGTTTACATTTTAGTCTTTCAACCAATGAGAAGCGAGCAGACGCCATCACCACTTAGCTGGAGTGACTCATAGAAGGCTTGTGATTGGTCAGAAATAGAGAATGGGAACCCAGATATGTGGAGGGAGTAGGAAGACATGCACAAAAAACATGCTTTTAGGACCAAGTACACACGATCCTGACTGATAAAGGGTGCCATAACTTAGTAGCAGCCTAGAATATTTTAAAAAATTAAGACTCTGTCTGTACAACCTACCATTAAGAGACCTGTCAGCCAAATTATAACAGCACACAAGCAGATAGCAGCTTCCACACCCACCATGACCGCCATTTTAGATAACTGTTGAAAGAAGCGAGGGCACCACACCACCAAACACCTGAGGAACAATACATCACATAAACTAATAATTTTTATGGTATAGACAATGAGTATTGATCAGTGTAAATAATAATGAAACTATGTATTTCATTAAAGTGCAATTTTCTTTTACATAAAGAGATGAGATGTCAGCCATTGTATGGACAATTAATTCAGTATTACTCATCATTCCTGTGATCATTATTACGGTTTATTACACATGTTTACAAAAAAGCAGCATACCAAAGTTAAATATTTTATTTATAGTCTAAAATATTTTTAAACTTATTTAGTAACTGGGATGCTGGAAAAGGCTACTCAGCCAGACTCTGTCAAGTATCTGTCAAGTTTCACAAAGGGAGAAATTATCCCAAAAGTAATAATCAAAATTCATTTCCTAAAAAGAGTTGCATAGGTGCATATCAAGTAGCAAGAATCAGAAATAATGATTCTCCACAAGGTAAGAAGAATAAGTACCCTCCTAAGACTAGCCCAGTTAATAAGAAACCAGTAAAAGAAAAGAGAGATTGTCTTTTCTGCAAGGGTACTCATTCAGCTAAGAATTGAAATGCATACAATTCATGGAATGATAAAGTTGAAAGATTGGAGGAACTTGACAGATGTATCAGGTGTTTGGGTAATCACAACGTAAAGGATTGTTATGCCGAATTAAACTTCTGTTATCAATGTCACAAAGGAAGACACCATATAGTCATGTGTAAAGGTCTATATGGTAATGTTGATAATAATGATAATGTTGACAATCCTGACACAACAGTGGCTAATGTAAAAATTGCTGTTAATGTTAATGATGGTTTTGCTGAAGCAGCCTTACCTGTGTTACAGGTAAAAATTGATGATAAAAGGCATAAATCAAAAAATGTAACTGCATTATTGGACCAGGGATTCCAGCGCACTTTCATAAAACGTAAATGTTTTGTTGGTGTGAAAGTACAGATGAGAGATCCCACAACTTTAAAATTATCTGGTTTTCTCTCGGATAAAAGGGCTCAATTGCATAACACTGTTTATGTAACTGTCAGGATGGGAAATGAGAAAAAACTTGTTAATGCAGTAATTGTAGATAGACTTCCAGAGAAAATATCTACAGTAGGGCTTAGTAAAGCTACAGAAAGACTTAAACATAATGTAAATTTAGCACCTTCTGGGGTAAGTGATGATTCTGTAGGCCCAATAAATATTTTGATAGGTAGTGACTATTATGCCTTCTTTGTAAAGGGTATGGTAAAGAAATGTGGTGTCACCCTTTTGAAGACTGCAGGAGGCCATGTAATGTATGGTAGGATTCCTCGTAATAATAATTCATGACTAGAGGAAACTACAAATACCATAACTGTGTGTTTTACTCATGAAGTTGTACCCCAGTATAATTCTTCCATAGAGGATGGTGTTGAGCCAGTGCATAAATTGTGGGAATTAGACAGCATTGGAATAAATGTAAATGAAGAAAGTCCAGACGATTCTTTTACTCAGGAGCAATACCTGAAAGATGTAAAATTTGAATCTGGACAATACTGGGTACGACTTCCGTGGAGACTGAACCATCCAGAATTGCCCACTAATTACAGAATAGCATATGGGCAGTTAAAAGCTCAGCTCCGCAAACTGAGTAAGACACCAGAATTGTTAACTGCCTATAATGATATAATTGCTGAGCAGTTAGTTAATAAATTTATAGAAGAGGTACCTCCTGAGCAAGCCAAAATTTATGGTCACTATTTCCCACATCACGGAGTGAAGAAGGATTCTAAAACCACTCCTCTGAGAATTGTGTTTAACTGTAGTGCCAGGAGTAACAAAAATGTACCTAGTTTAAATGACTGTTTGATGACAGGTCCATCGTTGACAGAAAAATTAGGAGATATCTTATTAAATTTCAGTGAAGCACTATGCCTTTATGGCTGACATAAGTAAAGCTTTCCTATGAGTAGGTTTACAAGAGGCTGACCAGGATTGTACCCGCTTCTTATGGCCTGAGAATCCTAGTGACCCACTTAGCCCTCTGAAAACCTTTCGCTTTAGAAGCGTATTATTTGGAGCTGCATCCAAACCGTTCCTACTTCAAGTGACGTATGGAAAGTCCATTGAGTAAAGTAATGAGCAAACAATTTTATGTGGACTATTTCCTGGGTGGGATGTCAACTGAAGAGGAACTGTTAATGACTTATGGAGAGGCTGATGCTGATAAAATAATGCAAAGTGCAAATATGCCTCTGAGGGAATGGAATAGTAATTCGTCCAAATTAAAGGACAAAATAAGTAAAGATTTCCCTGGAGATGAAGTGCCAAAATGTAGTAATGTATTGGGTTTAAATTGGGATACTGAGAGAGATTTCTTAATGTTAAAACCTAATAATTACAGTATGCCCAATAAATTAACTAAGAGAGTTTTGCTTGCTGAAGTTTCCAAATGTTTTGATCCACTAGGTTTAGTGTCACCCCTTACTATAAGAGGGAAATTATTAATTCAGGAAGCATGGAAACTTAAATGTGCTTGGAATGAAATTCTACCTGAGGAATTCATTAACAGGTGGGATGAATTAATTGGTGATTATGAAAAAATTCCAATGTTGGAGTTCCCACGCCAGGTGGCCAATCCAAATGGGAAAAATGTACTCCACATTTTTTGTGATGCTTCAAAATTGGCATATGGAGCAGTTGCTTACCTTCAATGTAATAGTGTTATTTCTCTTGTTATGTCTAAGGCTAAAGTGTCTCCAATTAAATCACGTACCTTGCCTAAGTTGGAACTAACAGCCATTTATGTAGGTGTCAAATTAGCTAATTATATAAGAAATAAGTTGCAGGAGGTAAATATTAGCTACACTGTAATTTGGTCTGATAATGAGGTATCCTTACAATGGATTCGCAATGGAAACAGTAAAATTGTGTACGTACAAAACAGAGACGCTGAAATTTATCAGATGCAAGAGAAGTATAATAGTTTGGGTCAGCATATGTTAACATTTAATTTGCACCAGTCAACTATAGTGATAATATAGCATTTATTGTGGTGGAGACGGAAAAAAAAATAGAAAAGCTAGATACAGCGATTGATAAACAAGGGTGGAGGTCAACCGTTCGTCATTGTAGGAGTGCCAGCAGTAACCGATCTCTTCAACACGCAAGTTATACTTTTGTATCAGTCAAATCACATATTACTCGGGTAGAAATTTCCAGTAGATCCTTCATGTGTTAGCTCAAATCACCGACCAGTATGTTTAAATAAGTGACCCACTGATCAGATCAGATCGACTGGTCCAAACCCTTGACTGGTCCGAACCCTTGACTGGTCCGAACCCGGGACTGGTTTCAAACGGTTTCGTTGGACAATAAAGCAGACTGTAAACGGATGGGGTTGTAGGTGCCCTTATAAACACAAACATTAAAAATCAGGAACGTGACGGTAAGCTGTCCAATATACAAAAACAGTTAGAAACAGAAATACAAATAGCTAGAGCTTCATTTAAGGAGGTTATTAATAGAATATTCAAGAGGTTGCTAGTAGAATTGCAGTAAATCAACCATTCAAAAAATTATGAAGCTGTGTGTAGTCTGTGGTCAGTCAAACAAACGGGCTTCCACATGGATAAATTGTCATTTTTGTGGAAATTGGTGTCACGCCCCTTGTGCAGATATCCCAGAACTAGCTACAAGCAGTATTAAAACAGAGAAGTGTATTTGGGTATGCCCAAATGAGGAAAATCTGTGGACTAAAATCACAAGGGTATTAAAAGAGGACAACATCAAAGCTGCTTTCATAGAAAACCTGGAAGCTTTCTACAACAGATGGGAACATAAAAAGTCTGGGCTGAATGGTACTGCCCTTGATACTGGCCATGTAGTCACAAACTGTAAGGCTGGAGGTGATGTCCTGGTAGTCAGTAAATGTGGGGCTGATAGTGCTGTCCTGGAAGACAGTAATGGTGAAGCTGGAGGTGCTGTCCTGGGAGACAGAAATGGTGAAGCTGGAGGTGCTGTCCTGGGAGACAGAAATGGTGAAGCTGGAGATACTGTCCTGGGAGACAGTAATGGTGAAGCTGGAGATACTGTCCTGGGAGACAGTAATGGTGAAGCTGGAGATACTGTCCTGGGAGACAGTAATGGTGAAGCTGGAGGTGCTGTCCTGGGAGACAGTAATGGTGAAGCTGGAGATTTTGTCCAGGTAGTCGGGAATTATACGCAGGAAGGAATACATATAAATGACCTCATAGGGGACAGGAGCCATAGTAGGGAAACAAGTGTAGTCAAAGATAAGATAAAACCAATATTGCAAACTAGAAATACCGCAGGAAATAGCAAACAAGAGGACTCCAATAGCAATACTGAGGATAAATTACCAAAAACAACTGGTGGGAGCTCCATTGTTGGTGCTAGGGATGATAGAAGTAAGACAGGGAAACATGCACCAACAGGGAATACAGTCACAGAAACCCAAGGCAAGCGGAAACCAAGCCTGTGCACATACTATGCACTTGGTATCTGCTGGCATGGGAAATCTGGAAAAACAGATGGGACATGCAACTATGACCACCCTAGAAAATGCCATGCCCATATGACAACAGGAAAATGCAAACTCCCTTCCTGTAAGCTTTTTCACCCTGAAATGTGTACCTCTTCAGTACAGGAAAGATTGTGCTATAACTTAAATTGCCAGGCATACCATCTAAAGGGGACAAAAAGATACAAAACATCCAGGCCATGGGAAAACCTGGGTAGCCACAGCCACTCAAGAGGGAGAGGTTTTTTAGTGCCAGGAAGGAAAAAAAACTGGCAGGAAATGGCAGAAATCGTACACCAAATCCAGTCATTCCTGGAGTGGAACCACAGTCAATGGCCTCCACTCCAAACCAACAGATACAGATACTAATGCCGGAAAAAAATCCCCCCCCAGTACCAACAATACCACCAGTCCGATAACATTCTTCTTTGCAAATATACAGGGTTTAAAGCCAGCAACAAACAACAAAATACCTTTCATCCGTGGACTGCTTGCAGAGGCAAAGGCAATGTTCGCGGCTTTCACTGAGACCCACATAAAGGATCACTTGGACAACGAAATATGGATCCCAGGTTACAACCTATACAGATGTGACAGAGTGAACAGGCAAAAGGGGGGGGTTGGCCTGTACATTGCAGAGTCACTTGTTTGCACAGAACTGCTTAATGCCTCAAATGATGTAGTGGAAGTTTTAGCAGTAAAGGTCGAGAACCAAAACCTAGTCATTGTGGTAGTCTACAAGCCTCCGGATGCAACATCCCAGCAATTCCAGGAACAGCTGATAAAAATTGACCACTGTCTGGAAAATCTTCCAGCTCCTGCACCCAACATCTTGCTCCTGGGGGATTTCAACTTAAGGCACCTAAAATGGAGGAATATAGCAAATAATATTGTTGCAGTAATAACACCAGGAGGCAGCTCTGATGAAAACTCACACTCGCACGAGCTTTTAAATCTCTGCACAAAATTCCCCTCAAGGAAGGTTCCTTGATGTTGGTGAGGGGCTCTTGATTTAGGGAATTGGATCTATGCTCCAGTTCCCCAAATTAAGCCTGAATGCCTTCCACATACCCCCCCAGGCGCTGTATAATCCTCCGGGTTTAGCGCTTCCCCCTTGATTGTAATAATAATAATAATAATCTGCACAAAATTCAATTTAAACCAGCAAATAATAGAGCCTACTAGACTGGAGAATACACTAGACCTCATCTTCACTAACAATGATGATCTGATAAGAAATGTCACCATATCAAAAACAATATACTCAGATCACAACATAATTGAGGTTCAGACATGTATGCGTGGAACCCCAGACCGACAAAATGAGACTAGTCACGAGGGAGCATTCACCAAATTCAACTTCAATAACAAAAACATAAAGTGGGACCAAGTAAACCAAGTCCTAACCGATATAAGCTGGGAAGATACACTAAGCAACACAGACCCCAACTTATGCCTAGAACAGATTAACTCGGTGGCACTCGATGTATGCACAAGGCTTATTCCTCTAAGAAAAAGGAGGAGTAGATGTAAAATAGAAAGAGACAGGCGCTCCCTTTACAGGCGACGGAAAAGAATAACAGAGCGGCTAAAAGAGGTCAATATATCTGAAATGCGTAGGGAGACACTGGTCAGAGAAATAGCAAGCATCGAACTTAAGCTAAAAGAATCCTTTAGGAGTCGGGAATCGCGGGAAGAACTAAAAGCCATAAATGAAATCGAAAGAAACCCAAAGTATTTCTTCTCCTATGCCAAATCAAAATCGAGAACAACGTCCAGTATTGGGCCCCTACTTAAACAAGATGGGTCATACACAGATGACAGCAAGGAAATGAGTGAGCTACTCAAGTCCCAATATGACTCAGTTTTTAGCAAGCCGCTAACCAGACTGAGAGTCGAAGATCAAAATGAATTTTTTATGAGAGAGCCACAAAATTTGATTAACACAAGCCTATCTGATGTTATCCTGACGCCAAATGACTTCGAACAGGCGATAAATGACATGCCCATGCACTCTGCCCCAGGGCCAGACTCATGGAACTCTGTGTTCATCAAGAACTGCAAGAAGCCCCTATCACGAGCCTTTTCCATCCTATGGAGAGGGAGCATGGACACGGGGGTCGTCCCTCAGTTACTAAAAACAACAGACATAGCCCCACTCCACAAAGGGGGCAGTAAAGCAATAGCAAAGAACTACAGACCAATAGCACTAACATCCCATATCATAAAAATCTTTGAAAGGGTCCTAAGAAGCAAGATCACCACCCATCTAGAAACCCATCAGTTACACAACCCAGGGCAACATGGGTTTAGAACAGGTCGCTCCTGTCTGTCTCAACTATTGGATCACTACGACGAGGTCCTAAATGCACTAGAAGACAAAAAGAATGCAGACGTAATATATAAAGACTTTGCAAAAGCCTTCGACAAGTGTGACCATGGCGTAATAGCGCACAAAATGCGTGCTAAACGAATAACAGGAAAAGTCGGTCGATGGATCTATAATTTCCTCACTAACAGAACACAGAGAGTAGTCGTCAACAGAGTAAAGTCCGAGGCAGCTACGGTGAAAAGCTCTGTTCCACAAGGCACAGTACTAGCTCCCATCTTGTTCCTCATCCTCATATCCGACATAGACAAGGATGTCAGCCACAGCACCGTGTCTTCCTTTGCAGATGACACCCGAATCTGCATGACAGTGTCTTCCATTGCAGACACTGCAAGGCTCCAGGCGGACATCAACCAAATCTTTCAGTGGGCTGCGGAAAACAATATGAAGTTCAACGATGAGAAATTTCAATTACTCAGATATGGTAAACATGAGGAAATTAAATCTTCATCAGAGTACAAAACAAATTCTGGCCACAAAATAGAGCGAAACACCAACGTCAAAGACCTGGGAGTGATTATGTCGGAGGATCTCACCTTCAAGGACCATAACATTGTATCAATCGCATCTGCTAGAAAAATGACAGGATGGATAATGAGAACCTTCAAAACTAGGGAGGCCAAGCCCATGATGACACTCTTCAGGTCACTTGTTCTATCTAGGCTGGAATATTGCTGCACTCTAACAGCACCTTTCAAGGCAGGTGAAATTGCCGACCTAGAAAATGTACAGAGAACTTTCACGGCACGCATAACGGAGATAAAACACCTCAATTACTGGGAGCGCTTGAGGTTTCTAAACCTGTATTCCCTGGAACGCAGGAGGGAGAGATACATGATTATATACACCTGGAAAATCCTAGAGGGACTAGTACCGAACTTGCACACGAAAATCACTCACTACGAAAGCAAAAGACTTGGCAGACGATGCACCATCCCCCCAATGAAAAGCAGGGGTGTCACTAGCACGTTAAGAGACCATACAATAAGTGTCAGGGGCCCGAGACTGTTCAACTGCCTCCCAGCACACATAAGGGGGATTACCAACAGACCCCTGGCAGTCTTCAAGCTGACACTGGACAAGCACCTAAAGTCAGTTCCTGATCAGCCGGGCTGTGGCTCGTACGTTGGTTTGCGTGCAGCCAGCAGCAACAGCCTGGTTGATCAGGGGCTGATCCACCAGGAGGCCTGGTCACAGACCGGGCCGCGGGGGCGTTGACCCCCGAAACTCTCTCCAGGTAAACTCCAGCTATACCTGGTGACGAGAATCCAGCTGATTTCTTGTCTCGAGGTTTACCTTATGCTAAATTTGTAAATGCTGTATCATGGTTTAAAGGACCGAGCTGGTTGATAAATAAAGCTAATTGGCCTGTACAAAAGGCGTATATTGCTCCTGTTGAAATTCCAGGAACAGCAATTCCAGGAACAGCTCTTAAAAATTGACCACTGTCTGGAAAATCTTCCAGCTCCTGCACCCAACATCTTGCTCCTTGGGGATTTCAACTTAAGGCACCTAAAATGGAGGAATATAGCAAATAATATTGTTGCAGTAATAACACCAGGAGGCAGCTCTGATGAAAACTCACACTCACACGAGCTTTTAAATCTCTGCACAAAATTCAATTTAAACCAGCAAATAATAGAGTCTACTAGACTGGAGAATACACTAGACCTCATCTTCACTAACAATGATGATCTGATAAGAAATGTCACCATATCAAAAACAATATACTCAGATCACAACATAATTGAGGTTCAGACATGTATGTGTGGAGCCCCAGACCGACATAATGAGACTAGTCACGAGGGAGCATTCACCAAATTCAACTTCAATAACAAAAACATAAAGTGGGACCAAGTAAACCAAGTCCTAACCGATATAAGCTGGGAAGATATACTAAGCAACACAGACCCCAGCTTATGCCTAGAACAGATTAACTTGGTGGCACTCGATGCATGCACAAGGCTTATTCCTCTAAGAAAAAGGAGTAGTAGATGTAAAATAGAAAGAGACAGGCGCTCCCTTTACAGGCGACGGAAAAGAATAACAGAGCGGCTAAAAGAGGTCAATATATCTGAAATGCGTAGAGAGACACTGGTCAGAGAAATAGCAAGCATCGAACTCAAGCTAAAGGAATCTTATAGGAGTCAGGAATCGCGGGAAGAACTAAACGCCATCAATGAAATCAAAAGAAACCCAAAGCATTTCTTCTCCTATGCCAAATCAAAGTCGAGAACAACACCCAGTATTGGGCCCCTACTTAAACAAGATGGGTCCTACACAGATGACAGCAAGGAAATGAGTGAGCTACTCAAGTCCCAATATGACTCAGTTTTTAGCAAGCCGCTAACCAGACTGAGAGTCGAAGATCAAAATGAATTTTTTATGAGAGAGCCACAAAATTTGGTTAACACAAGCCTATCCGATGTTATCCTGACGCCAAATGACTTCGAACAGGCGATAAATGACATGCCCATGCACTCTGCCCCAGGGCCAGACTCATGGAACTCCGTGTTCATCAAGAACTGCAAGAAGCCCCTATCACGAGCCTTTTCCATCCTATGGAGAGGGAGCATGGACACGGGGGTCGTCCCACAGTTACTAAAAACAACAGACATAGCCCCACTCCACAAAGGGGGCAGTAAAGCAACAGCAAAGAACTACAGACTGATAGCACTAACATCCCATATCATAAAAATCTTTGAAAGGGTCCTAAGAAGCAAGATCACCACCCATCTAGAAACCCATCAGTTACACAACCCAGGGCAACATGGGTTTAGAACAGGTCGCTCCTGTCTGTCTCAACTATTGGATCACTACGACAAGGTCCTAAATGAATGCAGATGTAATATATACAGACTTTGCAAAAGCCTTCGACAAGTGTGACCATGGCGTAATAGCGCACAAAATGCGTGCTAAAGGAATAACAGGAAAAGTCGGTCGATGGATCTATAATTTCCTCACTAACAGAACACAGAGAGTAGTCGTCAACAGAGTAAAGTCCGAGGCAGCTAAGGTGAAAAGCTCTGTTCCACAAGGCACAGTACTCGCTCCCATCTTGTTCCTCATCCTCATATCTGACATAGACAAGGATGTCAGCCACAGCACCGTGTCTTCCTTTTCAGGTGACACCAGAATCTGCATGACAGTGTCTTCCATTGCAGACACTGCAAGGCTCCAGGCGGACATCAACCGAATCTTTCAGTGGGCTGCAGAAAACAATATGAAGTACAACGATGAGAAATTTCAATTACTCAGATATGGTAAACACGAGGAAATTAAATCTTCATCAGAGTACAAAACAAATTCTGTGAGCTCATTACCTTTGTACCTAGTTCAGCTATCAAAACTTTGGGGGCCCAGTCTCTGGACCCATTACGTACCTCTGTAATCTGTAAATACCTTTGTAACTTGTCATGATTGTGACCAGACTTACCTGGAGTTCATTACCTTTGTAAATTGTGAGTTCATTACCTTTGTAAATTGTGAGTTCATTACCTTTGTAAATTGTGAGTTCATTACCTCTGTAACTTGCTCAGCTATCAAAACTTTGGAGTCCAGTCCCTGGACCAATTATGTACCTCTGTAATCTTTTGACTACCGCCCATAGGATGGGTATGGGGTGCATAATAAACATATTAAACTAAACTAACAAAGACCTGGGAGTGATCATGTCGGAGGATCTCACCTTCAAGGACCATAACATTGTATCAATTGCATCTGCTAGAAAAATGACAGGATGGATAATGAGAACCTTCAAAACTAGGAAGGCCAAGCCCATGATGACACTCTTCAGGTCACTTGTTCTATCTAGGCTGGAATATTGCTGCACACTAACAGCACCTTTCAAGGCAGGTGAAATTGCTGACCTAGAAAATGTACATAGAACCTTCACGGCACGCATAACGGATTTAAAATACCTCAATTACTGGGAGCGCTTGAGGTTCCTAAAACTGTATTCCCTGGAAAGCAGGCGGGAGAGATACATGATTATATACACCTGGAAAATCCTAGAGGGACTAGTACCGAACTTGCACACAAAAATCACTACGAAAGCAAAGGACTTGGCAGACGATGCAACATCTCCCCAATGAAAAGCAGGGGTGTCACTAGCACGTTAAGAGACCATACAATAAGTGTCAGGGGCCCGAGACTGTTCAACTGCCTCCCAGCATACATACCTGGAGTTTACCTGGAGAGAGTTCCGGGGGTCAACGCCCCCGCGGCCCGGTCTGAGACCAGGCCTCCTGGTGGATCAGAGCCTGATCAACCAGGCTGTTGCTGCTGGCTGCACGCAAACCAACATACGAGCCACAGCCCGGCTGATCCGGAACTGACTTTAGGTGCTTGTCCAGTGCCAGCTTGAAGACTGCCAGGGGTCTGTTGGTAATCCCCCTTATGTGTGCTGGGAGGCAGTTGAACAGTCTCGGGCCCCTGACACTTATTGTATGGTCTCTTAACGTGCTAGTGACACCCCTGCTTTTCATTGGGGGGATGGTGCATCGTCTGCCAAGTCTTTTGCTTTCGTAGTGGGTGATTTTCGTGTGCAAGTTCGGTACTAGTCCCTCTAGGATTTTCCAGGTGTATATAATCATGTATCTCTTCCTCCTGCGTTCCAGGGAATACAGGTTTAGGAACCTCAAGCGCTCCCAATAATTGAGGTGTTTTGTCTCCGTTATGAGCGCCGTGAAAGTTCTCTGTACATTTTCTAGGTCGGCAATTTCACCTGCCTTGGCAGTCTTCAAGCTGGCACTGGACAAGCACCTAAAGTCGGTTCCTGACCAGCCGGGCTGTGGCTCGTACGTTGGTTTGCGTGCAGCCAGCAGCAACAGCCTGGTTGATCAGGCTCTGATCCACCAGGAGGCCTGGTCACAGACTGGACCACGGGGGCGTTGACCCCCGGAACTCTCTCCAGGTAAACCCGAGGTAATAGTTTGTCCTTCTTTATCCATTGATATAAATAGGTATTCTTCTTTACCCAAACTGATCAATGTAACTACGTTGGTGTTTGAATTTCTAAACAAGATAAATATTTCATATAAGTTTTCACATCCTCTTGAATATTGGATAAAGAGGGTACAGGAGGAAATCTATGGAAATGAGATTAAATTGATGATGGAAAGAAAAATTGTGAAAGGTTCTATAATAGAGAAATTGGGGCTGTATTTAGAGAACAATGTAATTAGGTGCAGAGGTAGCTTACAAAATGCTGAATTGGGCGATTATGCTAAACACCCTATCTTACTGCCCAAAAATCATCATCTAACAAATTTGATTTTTCTAAATGCCCATAAAAATGTAATGCATGGTGGGGTACAAGATACCTTAAATTGTATTAGGGAAACTTTCTGGATTCCACAAGGTCAGCAAAGTGTAAAAAGGGTGATTAAATCTTGTGTAATATGTCGCCGTGTGGATGCCAGATCCTATATGTACCCAGGTCCTCCACCATTGCCAAAGGAGCATGTACAATTAGTGAAACCATTTGATGTAACATGTGTAGACTATAGTGGTCCAATAATTTTAACAGGTACTTCAAATGGTGTTCCACTGAAAGTGTATGTTTGTTTGTTCACCTGTACTGCTACTAGGGCAGTTCATTTAGAAGTGGCACAGGACTTGTCTGCAGAACAGTTTATACAGCTGTTTCGAAATTTTGCAGCTAGGAGATCCTGTCCGAGGTTGATGATTTCGGATAACCTGGAGTTTACCTGGAGAGAGTTCCGGGGGTCAACGCCCCCGCGGCCCGGTCTGTGACCAGGCCTCCTGGTGGATCAGAGCCTGATCAACCAGGCTGTTGCTGCTGGCTGCACGCAAACCAACGTACGAGCCACAGCCCAGCTGATCAGGAACTGACTTTAGGTGCTTGTCCAGTGCCAGCTTGAAGACTGCCAGGGGTCTGTTGGTAATCCCCCTTATGTGTGCTGGGAGGCAGTTGAACAGTCTCGGGCCCCTGACACTTATTGTATGGTCTCTTAACGTGCTAGTGACACCCCTGCTTTTCATTGGGGGGATGGTGCATCGTCTGCCAAGTCTTTTGCTTTCGTAGCGAGTGATTTTCGTGTGCAAGTTCGGTACTAGTCCCTCTAGGATTTTCCAGGTGTATATAATCATGTATCTCTCCCTCCTGCGTTCCAGGGAATACAGGTTTAGGAACCTCAAGCGCTCCCAATAATTGAGGTGTTTTATCTCCGTTATGCGCGCCGTGAAAGTTCTCTGTACATTTTCTAGGTCGGCAATTTCACCTGCCTTGAAAGGTGCTGTTAGTGTGCAGCAATATTCCAGCCTAGATAGAACAAGTGACCTGAAGAGTGTCATCATGGGCTTGGCCTCCCTAGTTTTGAAGGTTCTCATTATCCATCCTGTCATTTTTCTAGCAGATGCAATTGATACAATGTTATGGTCCTTGAAGGTGAGATCCTCCGACATGATCACTCCCAGGTCTTTGACGTTGGTGTTTCGCTCTATTTTGTGGCCAGAATTTGTTTTGTACTCTGATGAAGATTTAATTTCCTCATGTTTACCATATCTGAGTAATTGAAATTTCTCATCGTTGAACTTCATATTGTTTTCTGCAGCCCACTGAAAGATTTGGTTGATGTCCGCCTGGAGCTTTGCAGTGTCTGCAATGGAAGACACTGTCATGCAGATTCGGGTGTCATCTGCAAAGGAAGACACGGTGCTGTGGCTGACATCCTTGTCTATGTCGGATATGAGGATGAGGAACAAGATGGGAGTGAGTACTGTGCCTTGTGGAACAGAGCTTTTCACCGTAGCTGCCTCGGACTTTACTCTGTTGACGACTACTCTCTGTGTTCTGTTAGTGAGGAAATTATAGATCCATCGACCGACTTTTCCTGTTATTCCTTTAGCACGCATTTTGTGCGCTATTACGCCATGGTCACACTTATCGAAGGCTTTTGCAAAGTCTGTATATATTACATCTGCATTCTTTTTGTCTTCTAGTGCATTTAGGACCTTGTCGTAGTGATCCAATAGTTGAGACAGACAGGAGCGACCTGTTCTAAACCCATGTTGCCCTGGGTTGTGTAACTGATGGGTTTCTAGATGGGTGGTGATCTTGATTTTTAGGACCCTTTCAAAGATTTTTATGATATGGGATGTTAGTGCTATTGGTCTGTAGTTCTTTGCTGTTGATTTACTGCCCCCTTTGTGGAGTAGGGCTATGTCTGTTGTTTTTAGTAACTGTGGGACGACCCCCGTGTCCATGCTCCCTCTCAGGATGGAAAAGGCTCGTGATAGGAGCTTCTTGCAGTTCTTGATGAACACAGAGTTCCATGAGTCTGGCCCTGGGGCAGAGTGCATGGGCATGTCACTTATCGCCTGTTCGAAGTCATTTGGCGTCAGGATATCATCGGATAGGCTTGTGTTAATCAAATTTTGTGGCTCTCTCATAAAAAATTCATTTTGATCTTCGACTCTCAGTCTGGTTAGCGGCTTGCTAAAAACTGAGTCATATTGGGACTTGAGTAGCTCACTCATTTCCTTGCTGTCATCTGTGTAGGACCCATCTTGTTTAAGTAGGGGCCCAATACTGGACGTTGTTCTCGATTTTGATTTGGCATAGAAGAAATACTTTGGGTTTCTTTCGATTTCATTTATGGCTTTTAGTTCTTCCCGCGTTTCCTGACTCCTAAAGGATTCTTTTAGCTTAAGTTCGATGCTTGCTATTTCTCTGACCAGTGTCTCCCTACGCATTTCAGATATATTGACCTCTTTTAGCCGCTCTGTTATTCTTTTCCGTCGCCTGTAAAGGGAGCCCATGTCTCTTTCTATTTTACATCTACTCCTCCTTTTTCTTAGAGGAATAAGCCTTGTGCATACATCGAGTGCCACCGAGTTAATCTGTTCTAGGCATAAGTTGGGGTCTGTTTTGCTTAATATATCTTCCCAGCTTATATCGGTTAGGACTTGGTTTACTTGGTCCCACTTTATGTTTTTGTTATTGAAGTTGAATTTGGTGAATGCTCCCTCGTGACTAGTCTCATTATGTTGGTCTGGGGCTCCATGCATACATGTCTGAACCTCAATTATGTTGTGATCTGAGTATATTGTTTTTGATATGGTGACATTTCTTATCAGATCATCATTGTTAGTGAAGATGAGGTCTAGTGTATTCTCCAGTCTAGTAGGCTCTATTATTTGCTGGTTTAAATTGAATTTTGTGCAGAGATTTAAAAGCTCGCGTGAGTGTGAGTTTTAATCAGAGCTGCCTCCTGGTGTTATTACTGCAACAATATTATTTGCTATATTCCTCCATTTTAGGTGCCACAAATTTTGTAGTAGGTGCTCAACACTTGATAGAATTAAATAATAGTAACGATGTTCAATCTCTGTTAACCCAACGAGGGTGTACCTAGAAATTTATTACTCCTAGAGCCCCTTGGCAGGGAAGGCTGTATGAAAGACTGATAGGCACAGTGAAGAGGTGTCTCCTCAAAGTACTACACCGGAAGAGAATTAATTTGGAAGAATTCCGTGCAGTGTTAGTGGAGGCACAAAATCGTATAAATAATAGGCCTCTCTCATACATGAGTGATACACCTGATGCAGATGTATTAACACCTTCTCACCTAATATGTGGAAGGAAATTGGAAGCTGCCCCTGTCTATAGAGATAATCTGGAAGAAAGTGATGATTACAATTATGCGGCAGTGTTGTGTAATAAATTTAAAATGTTAAATAAAGTAATTGATCATTGGTCTAATGTGTGGCATAAGGAATATCTTCTTACACTACGTGAACACTTTTATGGTGCGACAGAGTTTACCTGGAGTTTACCTGGAGAGAGTTCCGGGGGTCAACGCCCCCGCGGCCCGGTCTGAGACCAGGCCTCCTGGTGGATCAGAGCCTGATCAACCAGGCTGTTGCTGCTGGCTGCACGCAAACCAACATACGAGCCACAGCCCGGCTGATCCGGAACTGACTTTAGGTGCTTGTCCAGTGCCAGCTTGAAGACTGCCAGGGGTCTGTTGGTAATCCCCCTTATGTGTGCTGGGAGGCAGTTGAACAGTCTCGGGCCCCTGATATTTATTGTATGGTCTCTTAACGTGCTAGTGACACCCCTGCTTTTCATTGGGGGGATGGTGCATCGTCTGCCAAGTCTTTTGCTTTCGTAGTGGGTGATTTTCGTGTGCAAGTTCGGTACTAGTCCCTCTAGGATTTTCCAGGTGTATATAATCATGTATCTCTCCCTCCTGCGTTCCAGGGAATACAGGTTTAGGAACCTCAAGCGCTCCCAATAATTGAGGTGTTTTATCTCCGTTATGCGCGCCGTGAAAGTTCTCTGTACATTTTCTAGGTCGGCAATTTCACCTGCCTTGAAAGGTGCTGTTAGTGTGCAGCAATATTCCAGCCTAGATAGAACAAGTGACCTGAAGAGTGTCATCATGGGCTTGGCCTCCCTAGTTTTGAAGGTTCTCATTATCCATCCTGTCATTTTTCTAGCAGATGCAATTGATACAGTGTTATGGTCCTTGAAGGTGAGATCCTCCGACATGATCACTCCCAGGTCTTTGACGTTGGTGTTTCGCTCTATTTTGTGGCCAGAATTTGTTTTGTACTCTGATGAAGATTTAATTTCCTCATGTTTACCATATCTGAGTAATTGAAATTTCTCATCGTTGAACTTCATATTGTTTTCTGCAGCCCACTGAAAGATTTGGTTGATGTCTGCCTGGAGCTTTGCAGTGTCTGCAATGGAAGACACTGTCATGCAGATTCGGGTGTCATCTGCAAAGGAAGACACGGTGCTGTGGCTGACATCCTTGTCTATGTCGGATATAAGGATGAGGAACAAGATGGGAGCGAGTACTGTGCCTTGTGGAACAGAGCTTTTCACCGTAGCTGCCTCGGACTTTACTCTGTTGACGACTACTCTCTGTGTTCTGTTAGTGAGGAAATTATAGATCCATCGACCGACTTTTCCTGTTATTCCTTTAGCACGCATTTTGTGCGCTATTACGCCATGGTCACACTTGTTGAAGGCTTTTGCAAAGTCTGTATATATTACATCTGCATTCTTTTTGTCTTCTAGTGCATTTAGGACCTTGTCGTAGTGGTCCAATAGTTGAGACAGACAGGAGCGACCTGTTCTAAACCCATGTTGCCCTGGGTTGTGTAACTGATGGGTTTCTATATGCGTGGTGATCTTGCTTCTTAGGACCCTTTCAAATATTTTTATGATATGGGATGTTAGTGCTATTGGTCTGTAGTTCTTTGCTGTTGCTTTACTGCCCCCTTTGTGGAGTGGGGCTATGTCTGTTGTTTTTAGTAACTGTGGGACGACCCCCGTGTCCATGCTCCCTCTCCATAGGATGGAAAAGGCTCGTGATAGGGGCTTCTTGCAGTTCTTGATGAACACAGAGTTCCATGAGTCTGGCCCTGGGGCAGAGTGCATGGGCATGTCATTTATCGCCTGTTCGAAGTCATTTGGCGTCAGGATAACATTGGATAGGCTTGTGTTAATCAAATTTTGTGGCTCTCTCATAAAAAATTCATTTTGATCTTCGACTCTCAGTCTGGTTAGCGGCTTGCTAAAAACTGAGTCATATTGGGACTTGAGTAGCTCACTCATTTCCTTGTTGTCATCTGTGTAGGACCCATCTTGTTTAAGTAGGGGCCCAATACTGGACGTTGTTCTCGATTTTGATTTGGCATAGGAGAAGAAATACTTTGGGTTTCTTTCGATTTCATTTATGGCTTTTAGTTCTTCCCGCGATTCCTGACTCCTAAAGGATTCTTTTAGCTTAAGTTCGATGCTTGCTATTTCTCTGACCAGTGTCTCCCTACGCATTTCAGATATATTGACCTCTTTTAGCCGCTCTGTTATTCTTTTCCGTCGCCTGTAAAGGGAGCGCCTGTCTCTTTCTGTTTTACATCTACTCCTCCTTTTTCTTAGAGGAATAAGCCTTGTGCATACATCGAGTGCTACCGAGTTAATCTGTTCTAGGCATAAGTTGGGGTCTGTGTTGCTTAGTATATCTTCCCAGCTTATATCGGTTAGGACTTGGTTTACTTGGTCCCACTTTATGTTTTTGTTATTGAAGTTGAATTTGGTGAATGCTCCCTCGTGACTAATCTCATTATGTCGGTCTGGGGCTCCGCGCATACATGACTGAACCTCAATTATGTTGTGATCTGAGTATATTGTTTTTGATATGGTGATATTTCTTATCAGATCATCATTGTTAGTGAAGATGAGGTCTAGTGTATTCTCCAGTCTAGTAGGCTCTATTATTTGCTGGTTTAAATTGAATTTTGTGCAGAGATTTAAAAGCTCGCGTGAGTGTGAGTTTTCATCAGAGCTGCCTCCTGGTGTTATTACTGCAACAATATTATTTGCTATATTCCTCCATTTTAGGTACAGAGGCAGTAAATCGACAGACCATTCAACCAGGTGACATTGTGTTAATTGACACTGAACAACATCGAACATTGTGGCCTCTGGGCAAAGTATTGACATTGTACCCAGATGCAAAAGGTGTTGTCAGGAATGTCAAAGTGTTATGTCGTGGCCAGGAAAGTTTACGCACAATTAATTAATTGATTCCCTTGGAGTTACGTGTTCAATCAAACGTAAATGAAAATCTGAGGGAAAGTGGCACGAGTGATATGGAAGATAACGCTGACCAAGTGATGCTGGAAAATGAAATCGTAGTAAGACCTACTAGGAGAACAGCCACTCAAGCCAGAACTGGCTGGAATCGTCTCCTAAAGGAAGGAGTAATTTGAGTCGTTTAGCAACGAACTCCGGCCGGCTGCAGTGTGGAAAATTACCTGGAGAGTTTACCTGGAGAGAGTTCTGGGGTCAACGCCCCCGCGGCCCGGTCTGTGACCAGGTCTCCTGGTGGATCAGAGCCTGATCAACCAGGCTGTTGCTGCTGGCTGCATGCAAACCAACGGTTGAGCCACAGCCCGGCTCGTATGTTGGTTTGTGTGCAGCCAGCAGCAACAGCCTGGTTGATCAGGCTCTGATCCACCAGGATATATTTTCCAGAAATTCAGTATTTATATGTAAATAGATGGCCATACTGTATTTAATGATATTTATGTCATAGAAAACGGAAAGCCTGCATCTGCGTAGAAGGAGACTAGCCATCTTAGTTTTGAATTGTGTACAACGTTGGTGTGATGGGAAGGAATTTTCGTGCTCTAGAGGTTGTAATTGGGCTGACACCTCTCAAATAGGAGGCAAAATTGTTGGACATGCATTCCTGCATAACTTGAGAAGTCAGACGTCTGGACAAAACAGCTCCAGGAACCTCAGATAAGCTCTCTAGATTTGTGTATAATTCTGGCCAGTGCTTTCATAAATTTAGTTAGTGAGGTTTTTCTGAGTATGATACAACTTAATATCCAGTCAAATTGGTGAGTGATATTAAACCCTTTATCGTGCTTGGCCGGGAAAATTCGGTATTAATTACGTGTTTTGGGGGCGTGTCATACTCCGTGCCCCGCGCGGCCAGCTTCCCGTTCTTTAGTTCCAACCAATCACAAGCCTTCCCTGAGTCTCTTCAGCTAAGTACAGTTCGCTTCTGCCGCCTTCCCATTGGTTGAGAGATCAAAATATAAACACTGGTGGCTTGGCTCCGCCCACACACGCATTTTTCCCTCCACCCTTACTAATCTACTCTTGGATTATACATTCTACAATGTCGGTAAGTACTGATTGTTGTGTTTAGTGCTTACATGAATAGTTTAGGCATATTTTGATATATACCTAAAGTCCGTGTGAAGCATAATATGAGTGTAGCATGCAGTTGAAAAAAGTGCAAACATTTTATACCTAATTATTTCGGTCTTGCCCGAGTTTCCGGGAATGTCCAATTTTAGTCAAATAAATATTTATAAAAAAATTTCAATTGCATATATGAACTCTGTAGTGGTCTGGATCTATACAGGAGGTTTCTATTGTCCTTCCAGATCAATGAGAAGTTGTTTTATGGGGAGCAGTCCACCAGCAGGTCGAGGTATGTCTGCGTTTCTGAAGAGAGTGACTCAGAAGCAGAGGTAGATGAACCAGAATTGCTGGATAGTGGTGATGAATACTTGCCACCGGATGCACAGGTGTCAAGTGATGATGAGGAGGAAGAAAGGCCAGCCAAAAAACAGAAATTAGTGAAGAAAAAGTAAGGTATTACGATTGCAACTATTGCAGCCACTCGAAGAAATTGGTCACATCCTCATTCCAGTGTTCTGTATGCAAAGTAAATCTGGATAAAGAGTGATAGAAATTGCTTCAGCGACTACCATACCATCAATTAGCAATATAGAATAATTGGTCATCCAAATGAATCTCAGGAATATAGGGATTGAAAGTTGCATCCCTTTGCAATTTGTCATTGTTGAGATTTGCTTCCTTTTTATATTTTTGTAACAATTAAAAAATGTTTTGATTCAAGTTCCATTTATGTTTTTTATATTGTCTGTTTGTATATTAAATTTAAAAAATTGTTTTGGTGTGTTTTATTAACAATTGCAAGTTTGCAACATAAAATTTTTTAATCCCTTTGTCGGGCCCAGCCGAATATTTTCGGTCTTCGGAGATTAGCAATTGCTCGAAAACTAACCATCAGAAATCAATTTATATGGGATCAGTGACCTTGTATTGAGTTACTCTATCCACCATAGGGAGTTCAGTTCGAATTTCAAATTTTCGGACCCCTTGCACGATAAAGGGTTATTAAGATATATTTTCCTTCTGTTATGTAATTGTGTTTATATATAATCATTTTTTAATATACAGTCCACAAATTTATATATTTGCCAGAATTCCTGATGTATAATTCATTTAATTAATAGGTCCAGAGCAACTTGTGGATATGACAGTGGTAGGTATCGAAGGGGGGCATTTTTTGCAACCTAAGTGTCCCAAATTCCTACTTGTCTAACTGATAAATAATAGTTATCATTGTTCATTTACTGTTGTGTATATAATTATACATCCAAGTAAATGCAATTTTCCACAGTTAGAAATTTTGGCAATTTTGCCAATTTCACACAAATTTCAGAAGATGCCAATTTCCAAATAGGGTCCAGTATAAACAAGACAGACATTCCTGGCACTAAAATAACAAGTTCTCTGTTCGTTAATCACATCCCCAGGCCCCGCTTACATTTCTTTTGCTTTCCACTTTGAATATTTGTTCTCACAAAAAAATAAAAGATTTACTGTTATGCAGACTACTGCATTAGTGTTGAAATGGTATAAATAATATCAGAGCACTTGTGAAAGAATATTAGACTCGCTAGTTGACGTTTATTGGACGCCTGGCACGATTTGTTTACTTTTGAACTTTGGTAAAAATCGAACATTTCTGCTGCTTTGAGCTCAGTTTCAAGGTACTTTTCATTGTGAAACTAATCAAAATCATCTCAATTTCTGTAATATGTCTTCCATTCTACAAAAATGAGACTATGAAAACTAGAATACAACCATAAATACCATACGAAAATACAGTGCAAAATCGCTGTTTCAATCCAAAAACACGGTCAAAGTTTTTTTTTTTCTCATTAAGTACTGTGTGCTGCAGGATTTTTTTTATACTGTGCACACTAACCCATTCTTTAATACGTAGGCCTACCAGCTTTCTCTCGCTAGATTTGAAGCGCTAGAAGTTAGGCATTCTAGTACGTCAATAACCCTGGTGCGTAAGCCGTACTAGTACGTCGGAAACACTGAAAGGGTTAATTAGTTTGATGGAGGAGATGCTAGCAGAGGTTTAGGGTGGTGGAAGATAGCAGGGCAGTATAAGTTCATTGGCCCTATGCACATCCAACAACATTGGAGAGTTACTCTCATGTCGTTTTTCTATCGCTTACTCACTTAACTTACTTGCTACACTGTTAATTCTATACTTTATTGCTGGCTGGCACAATAGGCTTTATCGATACCTGCTGCTTTAGTATTGTACATATCACAGAATCACTGAATCACTGCAGAAGGCACACTCTCCCCTCTCTCTTCCTCCTCCACTTTGGTACTTTGCTATGAGCTTTTTCTTGAATTTTATTGTGTTTCTTTCCTTCTTTACCACAGGGATGGTACTAGAAGCTTTCTTTGGGCCCATGGTGGCTTATTCAGCAGTTACAAGCACTAAATTATTATTATAATCAAAAAGAAGCGCTAAGCCACAAAGGCTATACAGCTACAAGCACTGAAAAAATGGAATAATACAAAATATATCGCATGTACGAGAGAATCGTCCTCACTGGCTTGCAAACACTGGCACACTGGCTGTACATGGAGTGGCTGGGCGGACATATTTGGAATGAATGTCCTTAACTGAGTTCTTGGGCATTAGCTGAGCCAATATTTTGACGCAAAAACGTGGCGCTACCTGATTTTGGCGTTAGCCGATGATGCCGTTACCCGAGGGTCCACTGTAAATCGTTTTTGGGTTTGTGGCCATCTTATCACAGTTGCCATACTCGGGAGACTGTGCTCTCCCATCTCCACATCAGCCATACTTGCTGTGGAAAATAAATTCCCATAATTATACTGTATATTTTTTTATAATGTAAATATACATGATTAATGCATTACTGTTGTTCTAAATTGTATTTTGAATAGAACCAACAGGGTTCCCTTTTGCACCTGCGCGGATGTGCGGGGTGGGGGGGACAGGTCGAGTCAGGGCATGGGGAGGCGGGAGTGTTTTGAATGGAGTGAGGAGGCTGTGAAAACATGGGACCAGGAAATTGGCGTTCACGGTGACCTAAGGATTAATATAGGCTTCACTTCATAATAGGAAGTGTCGTAACTGTTCCTGGTGAAGCATGAGAGAACGTGATTTATGGGACCACCGTAATAAAATGGTAAAATGAGTGAATAATGGTAGGACCGGGTGACTCGCGTTAACATATCCGTGATCTAAGCCTCGCTCATCGGTCTCAGATCTTAATGGAGTGACCTTTAATGTGTATAATAATTATGAGACATTAAATTGTCTTGTGAACTGTAATGTAATCAGTGATAATAACACTAAGTTAAGAGAATGCGTGAAGTGAAATAAGTCGCCTTGCTCCGAGTGAACACGTTAGACCACGTTGTTCCCGTCCCAAGGACAGTGATGTTTTTATGGAGTCACGACTTCTAAACCGGGACAAACCAACGGATACCTCGTCCTGCTGGAATAAGAACCGTGTCGGTGTAGCAGGACATCGAAATGAGATGGTGAATGGAGGAAATAAGGAGCATCAATCACCCACAGTTAAGTAACTCTCTAGTTACTGCAGACTGATACTGGCCAGTTAGGTATGTTGTAATTGAATGGGTTATGGGTGATCCAGCTACATCAAGTGACCACCAGAGAATATCTGGTAAGTGGTGAGATTATGTACAAGTGTTTTTCCTTGATGGATATATCCATGTGTAACCCCCCCCCCCCTTCATTCAGTTACACTATAATCTATACAGTCCACAATTAATTAGTAGCGCCGTACTTGTGGGTGCTATCCAATCTATACTGGCCTCGGATAGATATGGATAAGATTGTAAGGTCGAAGACCCACCTGCAGTGACCAGGGGTGGTGAAGTTTTCTCACATGTCTACACGGGGTGACTACGGTAAACAATATAGTGTTGTCTCCCAATGAGATTACTTGTATGTATATAATGTTGAGGTACATACAGGTAACACCCCTAAAAAATTTTCCATACTCGCCTTCCCCATGGGTATCTCATGGAATGACACCTTAATTCCTCTCTGTGAGGTTTGCCGGGTCCTTATTTCAGTTCTTCACTTTCTTGTTGATTGTTCAGTTTACCAGCGAGCTTGCAGGATTTACCTCCACCGACGTCCTACTGCTCTTACCTTATCTTCCCATTTGCAAATGTCCCTGCCTCTGACTTACAATCACTTTTTTACTTTTTGTCAGCAACTGCTTTATTATAGACTTTGACACACAGCCCCTAGTGTCCCTTCCAACCCTTTTCTCCCTTCATCTCTGATCCCCCCCTCCACCTAGCTGTTTATAGCCCTGGCACTATTTCCTGCCCCACAGCACTGCATGACCCTTGTCAGTTTAGCACTTTATTTGGTTATAATAATAATATTATTATAATCATAACTAAGCCCTAAACCCACAACAGTCATACAGCAGAGGTGCCTGCAGAAGTAGACTACAGAAGCAATTGTGGAAGTAAGCTCCATCGAGGATTGGGGCCGTCTAACCTACCTGCAATAAAAAAAGTCGTGGGAGTTTCTCTTGAAAGCAGAGATGGGAAACTACCATGGCATAAAAGAAACCCCTCTATCTTTTTTACCTTTAGAAAGTTGAGCAATAGTTAGAATAGGCAGGATGTGCCTCTTGACAGTTAAGGCAAGTGGGAGGGTGGCAGCAGGATGGACTACTATGGTCAGCTACACCACAGACAGGGCATTCTGCCATTGACCTGCAATGGCAAAATGCCCTGTCTTTGGTATATTTTGCTGGGTGGCTAAAGTGCCAGCATTTTCCATATTGTTATGGTGTAGGAATCACCTGCACTTGTATGCATTGTCCCACTACATAAACAGAAGGTAGCAGCTCAAGGTAGTCAATAGTTAAATTTGCTATAAAGCCTCTCCTCACTTAGCAACGTACTTGTTTACCAACGCCTCGGACTTACGACGGGCTCTTTGACCAGTATTCATGCCTAAATAATGTATATTAGAGCTGATTTCCTCTATTCTGTTCATTACAACATACAGTACACTAATGTATAAACATTTAAAAATATACCAGAAATGTTATAAATGGTGCAAAGGTGACATTAAAACAATATCAGAGATGACTGACACAAACTCGATGCCATTATAGTATGCTCCTCACTTAGTGGCAAATTCGTTTAACGACGTGGTCTCAGGAACGAAACTCTGTCATTAAGTGAGGAGAGGTTGTATTACAAAAATAACACTTCTGCCTGTGGGCAGGTAGGATGTAAGTTGACTTAACAGCAACGATAAGATACCTGAAGAAAGTATCGGGTTTCTAGAGATGTCCAAAGACTGGTACAATGACGTGTCAAGGTCTTGAGGTGATGCCTCAGAAGGAAGGGGTCTCGGAGGAGGAATTTCATGGCATGGGTCTTCTTGATAAGGGTTCTTTTTTTTATGTTAAAAACAAGGGATTACATTAAGGCTGAACTCCCAGGAGAAATGAGAGACCATATATCCCCTTCCACACCCAAAGAGGACCCTCGGTGCAGCCAGTAATGCAAAAGCAGCAAGGAACCCATGCCATAACCTACCCTTCACGCTGACAAACCAGCAATCCAAGACAACTGGTTTACTAGCTATCCTGGATTGCCATACAAAAGAGAGGGCAGTTGGTAGCCTGCTGCAGTCGCTATCTCAGGCAGCCTCCAGAGATACATCTGTCACCCAAAGAAGACTGAAAGCTGCCCTCCAGGACTCTGGAGGGCAAACTGGTACATCTACAGATGATCCAGATTCCACCTCAAACACCACCACTACCTAGGGCCTCATTGGAAGGGGATGGGCAATGATACCCTTTCCCCATCCTAAGAGCTAGTATTTCAGAAGGGAGAACCTCAAGGCCAAAAGAAGGAGAGGAAAGGGGTGGAGAATTATTATAATAAAAAAAGTACTGAACCAACGAGGGTCATACAGCACAGAAGGGATGGAGAAAGGAGGTGGGATGGGAAGGATAGGGCAAGGAAGAGAGTGGGAGGGTAGTTAGGTTTGGTCTGAAAACCAAAAGATCCAGTTCCTCAGACCAAGAGCCTTAAGAACTGAAGAGATGGTACACTCATATAGTATTATGATAAACAAACAAGGACTTATGAAGACATGATTGTTGTCGATGGTAGATGAAAATGCAAGGGGAAATTATAATTTTAGTTGATTCTTTTATTATAATAAATTTATTAATATGTACTATATAGTTTATGTGTGCAAAAACATTCTGGTAGTTAATTTCACAGCAGGGAGATGGACACAATGATCCTAGGGTCATCATCACCCTTAGCCCAACAATAACACATGCAAACAACTTGAGAAGCATTTCTCGTGATTTTACTATGTTTTCTTGGATAGCTTGCATTCATATTATGGTGGGTATTAATCTAGGCATATTTACCTAGTAAAAAATATTATTATTATTATTATTATTATTATTACAGCCAAAACTAAGCACTAAACTTACAGGGGTCATACAACACTGCAGAGCTGATGAGCTAAAGATGAAAAATAGGAAGATCAGAGACCAGTGAGGGTTAGGAATATAAAAAAATCCAGAGTCAGTAAGGGTAGTGGGAGTGTTAGAGTGAAAATATAACCAAAGTTAGTGTAATAAAGTACAGTGGAACCCCGGATTTTGTCTGCACCGGATATCGTATGATTCAGATTTTGACCACTTTTTTTCAGCGGAATTTTGCTCTGGATTTCGTACCTCATCCCGGAAATCATCCGAATCAGATGCATCCCCTTGGGCCACTCATACATTCGTGACTCACTCTTGGGCACATTAAATGTTTTATTTTACGTTAGTATAGACATTTTCATTAATCCATGATATTTTCTACAAAATTATACAAGAAACATGTTACATAGCATATAAACGTGCAATGTTTGTATGCTATCGAGGGGTGAGTCGGTGGAGGGAAAACATTACATTTTCTCTGGTCCAGCAATAGAGAAAACTGTATGAATCTGCGTCTGGCCCAGTCACCGCCCTTAACACACTTTTCTTTACAATTCTCGGCATGAATTATTCATTACTTTTCCCTTTGTTTATGATGGCATCTAAAGGCAGTTGTTAGAAACAATTAAACTCAGTGAACATGGCATGTCAATGATAATATATGTAGCTGGTAGGTATAGCCCAGGCGGATTACATCCGCCTGGGACTACAAATAAATATTACTCACCTCTTGCCCTACATTAAGACTACAAATATTTTAAGGTAAGTAATGAATGTACTGTGCATATATTTTACTTTTTATTGTGTTTTAATGCATAGTTCTATTGCTAACTTAATATAAGTTAGTGTAAACTTGACAACCCTATGCCTGTTGTGGAATCTATTGTGGGTTTGGGGAAGTCCATGGGGTTAGATGTGAGTGGCCAGGATGTGGAAGAGTTGGTGGACGACTACAGGGAAGAGCTAACCACTGAAGAGCTGCATCACTATAGTTATTCTCTATAAAATTTATTTTTTTGTTAATATTTTTTGGGTGCATGAAATGGATTAATTGGACTTACATTATTTTTTATGGGAAATACTGCTTCGGTTTTCATCTGTTTCGGATTTAGACCAACCTTCTGGAATAGATTAAGGACGAAATCCGTGGTTCCACGGTAGTTGCCTTATTACACTGCATCAGAGATGGGGCTTTTAACTAGGTCAGATCAAGTAAATACATTAGAGTGGTGACAACAGCAGAGGTAAATTCTGCATGCCCAGTGATAACAGGACAGTCTATTAAGAGATGGTGAGCTGACAATGGAGCCTGATAATTTTCACTGAACAGTGCTGAGCACTTCTGCATGAGATACCCATGAGTGAGATGTGTGTCTGATATGTAGGTGGGAGAGTATAGTCTCTCAGGCATGACAGCAATGATAAGACCAGAAACCCAAACAGGGTTTGACAGAATACAATTTTTTATGGGTCAACTCATACAACCATTTCTACAACATTTGCAAAGTTGTCTAGAGATGACTGCACAATAATCTGAGAATGGAATACCCCTATAAGAGATAATTAGGTCATGTCCAGGTACAGGTCGGCCATCATTAATCCGACAATCAGTTATCCGGTTCCATCGGTAATCTGGCACTAATTTCAGCTAGCATAATTTCAAATTTCATCATTAAGCTGACTCAGAAATTGTGAAGATGGTTGTAAATCCACAGCAGCAAGCCAGTGGAGGAGAAAGCAGTGATGCAAATGAGGAAGATGTAGCAGAAAGAGTCTCTTTTGATAGGTTAACCCGTAAACGGTCCAAACGTATATATACGTTTTTTCAACATTTGAAAGTATGTAAAAAAAGTAGATCTTTTTTTTTTTACATTTGAAAACGTGTAAAAAAAACTTTGATCTACGCTTTTTTTTCTTTGTTATATTTGAAAATATGTAAAAAAAAAAGTAGATCTACTTTTGGAGCACTACACGTATGAACGTAGATCTGCTTGGACCGTTTATGGATTAATTAAGTGTATTCTAACCTAACCACTCTGTAATCCGGCAAACTCACTAATCCGGCACACTACAGGTCCCAATGATGCCTGATTAGTGATGGCTAATCTGTACTCAGCAGAAAACGATGTTTTTTTTTTTTTTTTTACTAGAAATGAGGTGACATCAATATTGTATACAAAGAAGAAGGGGATCAAGAAAATAAAATTTTTTGTATAGCCTGTAAAGCACTAAAGAAGTCTGAAACTACAGCCTCTCCTCACTTAGCGACATATTCATTTACCAATGCCTCGGACTTACGATGGGCTCTCTGACCAGTATTCATACCTAAATAATGTATATCAGAGCTAATTTCCTCTATTATGTTTATTTCAATATACAGTACACTACTGCAGAAACACTTAAAAATACACCAGAAATGTTATACGTAAATGGTGCAAAGGTGGAAGTAAAACAATATCAAAGATGGTTGACACAAACTCACTACCATTATAATATGCTCCTCACTTAGAGACGAGTTCATTTAATGATGTGGGATGTGGTCTTAGGAATGGAACTCCGTTTTTAAGTGAGGAGAGGTTGTGCTATAAATGTTGGAGCAGGCAGGGATGCAAGACATATAACAGCCATAGGCACTGAATGCAGCTCAGATATGGAAATGTTTGCCGAATCTAATAAATGACCTTGTACAACTCTGCCCAGAAAAACTGTATTAGCTGCAAATGTTGAAAAACATAAAAAAAATGCCATCAGGCCCAGGTGCCGATGGTCAGCAAATGGAAAGTGTTAACTTAAGTTCTCAAATCTAGAAGGTAATTGCAAGACTAGTCAAATAAGAGGTTCCTTGAATTTAACCCCAGGAAAGGAACAGGAAGATCAGAAAAGGGGTATAAAGTTGGGTGAAATAGTCTAAAAACTTCACACAGAGATAAATACCCAGGGATGTTAGGGTGTTAGCTCTCTAAAACATTTGGAGTCCCTGAGATATATGGACAGTAAATCTCAGAGCAGATATGAACCACGTTGTCCACTGGCCATGGAAATTATTATTATTATTATAATCAAAAAGAAGCGCTAAGCCACAAGGGCTATACAGCGCTGCATGGCCATGGAAAAAATATGATTTTTCAACAAGAACAAATTTCAGTTACTCCATCATGGAAATATTGAAGAAAGAATAGGTATAATGGAGTATACTATAAATTCTAACCAATTGCTGTGGCAACTTCAGCAGGGTCTCTGATGCTGATGCTGGCATCCCTAAGAATGGGAGCTGGGTCTGAAGAGTACCTGCCACTCAATTTCCATACTTTTTTTTCAAAACTGCCTCATAGAGAAAGTGAAAGTGAAGGTAGAAACATAATGTTACCAACAAGTGCATTTTGCTTCATGGATTACATGCCAAGTAACTACCTCGCTCATTTATTATCAAGGAGTTGCTCTGTTGTTCTATTCTAATGGCATCCCCATGTAGCAATTATTATTATTATAATCAAGGGGGAAGCGCTAAACCCAGAGGATTATACAGCGTCTGGGGAGGGGAATGTGGAAGGCATTCAGGCTTAATTCAGGGAATTGGAGCACAGATCCAATTCCCTAAATCAAGAGCCCCTCACCAACATCAAGGAACCTTCCTTGAGGGGACCCCCCATGTAGCAAGCTTCAAATACACTGCAAGCACACAAGCAGGAGTCTTCCAAGGTATGTATTTCCAAGAATGTCCGCCCGAGGTTTGGTATTTTAAGCTGTTGTTAAAACAGAGGTCATAAATATTTGTAACAGCTCATCCAAGGAGGACTAAGGGGGTCCCCCAAAAAACGTTTGACACAAGCACCCAATCTGCAGAAAGTGATGACTCAAATTCTAGAACCATAAAAGGCACATTATAAGACTCCTCTCTGCTATAATATAAGTATAAAGGCTTTAACTCTCTTGTAGATTTGGAGGAAAGAAATGAGGGGCACTGATGTAGCCCCTGAGATATACAGACAAAATGATTTCCAATTGCAATGGTCTGCAATGCTGAAACTGGCTACCCTAAGAATGGGAGCTGGATCTGTAGAATACTTGTCACTTGATTTCCATACTTTTTCCAAATTGCACTCATAGAGGAAGTGATGGTAGAAACATATTCACACCAACAAGTGTATTTTGCTTCACAGATTACACGTCAGGCTACCATCATCGCTCGCTAAAAATCAAGTAGCTGCTCTGTGGTCCTATTGTAGCAATAATTGTCCCATGCAGAATGCTTCAAATGCACTTAAGGAACACAAGCTGGACACCTTCAAGAAACATATTTCTGAGAATGTCCACCCGAGGTTTGGGGAATTGTATTTGAAGCTGCAGCCAAAACAGAGGTCATAAATAATTGTAACAGCTCATCAGGAGAGGACAAATGAGAAGGTCCCCTCATGAAAATGGTTTGACATGAGTAAAGGGCCCAATTCACATGTTTAAACTGCCAACGTGGACAACGAAGAGGTCGAGAATATGAATGGGAAGAAAGGATAAGAAAATTATTGCTGTCATGTAAATCTAATACCACAAACCAGGTAAAGATGAGTACAGCTGAAGAGGAGTGAATGGAGTGTTTGAGTATGAGGATCAAAATGAGTGGGAGTACCTGTACTTAAAATAAGTAGAAGAAAAATGAGAAAAACCTCCAAATGATTGCCATGAGTCACAGTGAAACCCTCCACAGAGGAAATGATGAGCATTAAAAACCACCAAATAAAGGAGTGGTGGAGGTAAGAAGAAGCCAGAAAATTAACATCAGGAATAGATAATGGCCAACAAGGAGAAAGATATAAAGAGCAGACTGTATATCACTTGGTCAAGTAGATATGAGCTGCAGTGTAATGCAGCTGTGTCCTCTAGTATTCCACTGTAAGAAAGCCATGATCTGTGAACAGAAGTATAACAGTAACAGTAGGCAGTTGTCTATAGAATAGAATGACCTATGTAGTCAATGTGTGGAGGTAGCAGGAAATAAGCAGGAAGCAAATAATGGGAACTCTGAGAAGGCATTGTGTAGAAGGCTGAGTAATGTGTGAAGTGTTGGGAGGTGGATTAGTATCCATCACTGGTTTTTGTCTCACTGATAAATGTGGAGGTAGCTGCAAATACTTCACCCCTCAAGGAAGGTTCCTTGATGTTGGTGAGGGGCTCTTGATTTAGGAAATTGGATCTGTGCTCCAGTTCCCCGAATTAAGCCTGAATGCCTTCCACATCCCCCCCCCCCAGGCGCTGTATAATCCTCCGGGTTTAGCGCTTCCCCCTTGATTATAATAATAATAATAATGCAAATACTTCAGATGACAGGGAAGCTGCAGGAAGAATGGTGTCAGAGGCTGTAGATGGAGGTTGAGTAAAGACTGGAGAGACAATGCAAGTTACCAAAGGAAAGATAATGAGAGGTTAGAAGTATCTTGGGAAGAAACTTAAGTGGGCACAGAAGAGGGAGCAACTGTACATGGGGGTGGATGAACTTCCACAACAGTAACAGATGTATTATAAGGTAAAAGACTAGACTCAGAGACAGGAAAAGTAAAGCATAGGGAAATAATATGTGATTTAGGGGCTGAAGGAGATTTGTACTTTGGTGATGTTGAAGATTTTGGAGAAGTGGGAATATGAGATAATTTAGTTGGGGGAGACTGTGTAAATGGAGAAACATGCAAGTGACAATGAAGGAGCCTCAGAGCCTAGGACTGCAGAAAGGTTAGACACAAAAGTCCTCTTCAAGGGAGGCTCCTTGGCGTGGTGAAGAGGCTCTTGGTCTGAGGAATTAGCCCTGTCGGTCTTCTTCCTCAGACCGAACCTAATTACCCCCCATTCTCCCCTCCCCTATCCCATCCTCCCCTTTTTCCATTCCTCCTCCTCCTCCTCCTCACCCCTCCCTTTTGCCCTTCCTCTTTTTGGCCTTTGGGATTTCTCCCACAGGCGCGCTAGTTCCTAGGTAGGGGAAAGGACACCGGGGTCCATCCCATTCCGTTGAGGTTCTTGGCGGTGGCGTAGTTTGCTGTGGAATCTGGATTGCCTGGGGATGTCCCGATCCCTCTCCGGTATCCCGGAGTAGCTTTGGGTGTCTTTCGGGCGACGGGTGTATCTCTGGAAGCCACCTTTCGGATTCCGGGGGTGGTGGCCGAAGGAGGTATGCTTTGTGGGGGATATCCGGCCGCCCTCTCTTTTGTCCACCGAGGTAGCTCGGCAGATGTGAGGTTGCTATCCCGGATTGCTGGTTTACTGGCATGAAGGGTAGGGTATGGCACGGGTTCCATGCTACATCTGCACTACTAGCGGTGTTGAGGTCCTCTTGGGCGCGGAGGGAGATTTCCGGCCCTTTCATTCCTCCTGGGAACTATTCCTCCCCGCTCCCCCCTTTTTTTTATTCTTTTTTTTTATTTTTATTTTCTTTTCTTCTTTCTTTTTTTTCTTAAAAACAAAAAGCAAAGGAGTAACCTAACCATGGCAGCCCTAGTCCATGAACCCACTACCCCCGGGCCCCTTCTTGATACCGCACCCCATTCTGACCCTGCCTTGTGTTTAGACCACTCTTCGGACACTCCTGATGCCCCTGTACCTCTTGCTGGTGCTGTTTCCTCACCCGCTTCAGGTACCGGGGCTTCGACTGACTCCTTCGATTTGTCTGAACTCCGCTCTCCTTTGACTATGCTTCCGGCTTCTCCCTCTACGGTACGGCAATTTTTGAATCGCCCACCCATTTCACGCCGGACCAACTCCGGTCCTACTCCTAAACGCCAACGTCAATCTCCTGATGATGCTCCTTCGTTACCTTCCCATTCTACTCGGAAAAGACCGACACGTCAAGCACTCCCTCTCCACGCTCAGTTTCGGACCACACAATGGACTAAATTCTTTACTTTAAGACCGACTTCTTCTTCTGCCTACCTTTCTGACCATAGTATTGGCAAAGCACTCCTGTGTCATGTTGGTAGAGATATTTCATTTCATGCTCTCAAGAGCGGTATGCGCATCGTCACTGTCCAGAATGCTACCCAAGCTCATGATCTTTCTCTCCTTTCGAATATCGATACTACTCCTATCACTATTGAAAAACATCTTTCTCTCAATACTTGTAGTGGTACTGTCATTCTGCCCCATACCATAGTCCAACAGAATTTCCAGTCATGTGGCAATGACATTTTTGAACAGCTGGAACTCCAGGATCTCCTCTCCGCCCGGGGGCGGAGACGTTACCCTTGCAATGTGGCTCGTTTAACTTTTGACAGCCGAGAACTCCCGTCCTCTGTATATGTCGCGGGACATCGGTTACAAGTTCGAAAGGTGATACCTACACCGCAACAATGTAGAAATTGCTGGCGTTTTGGTCAGCCAGCGAAATATTGCAGATCTATGGCCGAATGCCCAGTCTGTGGTGCCGACGACCATTCTAATACATCTTGCAGTCAACCTCCATCTTGCCTTAATTGTAATGAAGCTCACCCTTCGTACTCCCGCCGTTGCCAGGTCTACTTAAATGAACGTGAAATCCGTTGCCTCAAAGAGGCAGAATGTCTCCCTTATGCTATGGCAGTTACTCATCTCCGCCTCCAAGGGAGACTACCCCGTGTTTCTTATTCTCTTGTTTCCAAACATCCCCCCACTTCTGGGGTACCATCTTCTGCAGCCTCCTCTGTTGTTACCCCTCCCATAGCCACTACGGCATCTAATCCTTTTGCTGTCCTTGGCTCTGACGTCCCGACTACAACTCAGTCTGTTCTCACATCTTCGCGTCCTTCCTCACAAGCCCCAGTATCGACAAGACCTCGTACGACACCTAATACCAATCGCCCCTCTACTCAGAAGTCCAAAAAATCCACATTGCTCAAATCTTCTTTGCCCCTTCCTTCCCTTCTTCCACCTCCACACTTTACCTTTCCAGTCTCTGTACCTAGTTCTTCCCCTCTCTATGGCTCTATTACAAGTGTGGAGATTCACCCTCCTCCTCGTACTATGCCTTCCACCCCCGTCCCCTCCCAAGTTTCTCCCTCTTCTGCCACCTCCCAGGTTTCTGCCTCTTCTGTCCCCCCCCACACTTCATCTCCAGTCCCTTACACTCTTCCCTCCCCCTCTACTTTGGTACAGCCCATTACTGTCCCAATCTTTACTCACCCTCCTCCTTCTATCTCCAATATGGTCTCCCATACATCTTTGAATTCAGAAACACTTGAAGCCATTTCAGAACATATTGCAGAGACTAAACCTTCAATGGACACTGATTCACTTCCTGTTCCTTCTCTTCCCTCTCCTCCATCTTCACAACCCCATTCTTCGTAACGCTCCGTTCCTTCGCTACTTGAACGTCTTCCAATGCCACCACACGTTGACTTTTCTAACCCCTCTAGTCCGTAGGTGCCTTTACCTACAGATTCCTGATATTTTCTTCATCGCCAATCATGGCCTATTTACAGTGGAATATCCGTGGCCTCAGGGGTAATCGGGGTGAGCTTCAGATGTTGCTTTCCAGGTTTTCCCCTGTTGGTGCTTGCTTACAAGAACCAAAATTACACTCGGCTGTTTTCCAACCTATCTCAGGCTATAATTTATTGTATTCTTCTGATCCTTTCTCAGATGGGACCTTTAATGAAAGTGCCCTTCTACGCAATGATATTCTGTACTGTCAACTATTTATCCATACCTCACTGTATTACACTGCAGCCCGTATCCACTTGAATAAGTGGTTTACAATATGTTCTTTATATCTCTCTCCTTCTCGAGCATTTTCTATCCCAGACTTTGCCTTTCTTGTTTCATCCTTACCACCACCACTTCTGTTACTTGGTGATTTTAATGCCTACCATTTCCTCTGGGAGGGGTCTCATTGTGACTCACGTGGCATTCAGTTGGAGGCTTTTCTCGCCTCTCACCCCCTCCATGTTTTAAATACGGGTACTCCCACCCATTTTGATCCTCGTACTCATACTCTCTCTTGCATTGATCTATCAGTCTGCTCTTCCTCCACTGCACTAGACTTCACCTGGTCTGTTCTACCAGACTTACATGACAGCGATCATTTTCCGATCATTCTTACTTCTCCTTCCTATTCACCACCTTTCCGTAGCCCTCGCTGGCAATTTGATCGGGCAAATTTGGATCTTTACTCACATCTCACTGCTTTTAGTGAGGTTCCTTCGTCATCCTCCATTGATGAGCTCCTACACATCTTCTTGATGTCAGTTTATACCGCAGCTTCTCATTCTATACCCCAAACCTCAGGCAGGCATTCTCAGAAGTGCGTGCCTCGGTGGTCTCCTGCTTGTGCTCGTGCAGTACGTTTGAAACGTGCTGCATGGGGCAGGTACCGGTACAATAGAACCGCTGAGAGACTTCTTGATTTTAAGCAGAAGCGTGCGATCGCTCGCCGTGTCATCCGTGAAGCTAAATGCACTTGTTGGCGAGACTATGTTTCCACCATCATCTCTGCTTCTTCTATGAGTGCAGTCTGGAAAAAAGTGAGGAAATTGAGTGGTAAATACTCTCCTGACCCGGCTCCTGTTCTGCGGGTCGCTGGTGTTGATGTAGCAAACCCTCTCGACGTTGCCATTGAACTTGGCACACATCTGGTCCGTATTTCCCGAGGGCTCCATCTATGCCCCTCGTTTCTTTCCTCAAAGTCTGCCAGAGAGTTAGTACCCTTGGACTTTTCTTCTCTCAGAGAAGAACAGTATAATGTGCCTTTTACACTTCAAGAACTGGAGGCAATGCTCTCAGCTTGCCGATCATAGGCAGCTGGGCCTGACGACATTCATATTCGTATGTTACAACATTTACATCGGTCAGCCCTTAAGATAAGATAAGATTTTGTTCGGATTTTTAACCCCGGAGGGTTAGCCACCCAGGATAACCCAAGAAAGTCAGTGCGTCATCGAGGACTGTCTAACTTATTTCCATTGGGGTCCTTAATCTTGTCCCCCAGGATGCGACCCACACCAGTCGACTAACACCCAGGTACCTATTTGCTGCTAGGTGAACAGGACAACAGGTGAAAGGAAACGTGTCGAAATGTTTCCACCCGCCGGGAATCGAACCCGGGCCCTCCGTGTGTGAAGCGGGAGCTTTAGCCACCAGGCCACCGGGCCACCTTGTAGTCCTCTTACACCTCTTCAATCTTATTTGGGCACAAGGAGTTCTTCCCCAGCTGTGGAAATCTGCCATTGTTCTCCCTTTCCGCAAACCGGGTACTACAGGACATGATGCCTCCCACTATTGCCCCATCGCTCTTACTAGTGCAGTTTGCAAAGTGATGGAACGTCTCGTTAATCGACGTTTAATGTGGTATTTAGAGACACACAACAGTCTCTCCGCTAGTCAATATGGCTTTCGTAAGGGTCGTTCTACCATAGACCCCTTACTACGCTTGGATACGTATGTTCGTAATGCCTTTGCGAATAATCATTCAGTTATTGCCATATTTTTTGACCTTGAGAAGGCATATGACACAACTTGGAGGTATAATATTTTGGCCCAGGCCCATTCCTTAGGCCTCCGAGGCAATCTACCATCCTTCCTTAAGAACTTTTTAACTGACAGACATTTCCGTGTTCGAGTCAATAATGTTCTTTCCCCGGACTTCGTCCAAGCTGAAGGTGTCCCTCAGGGATGTGTTCTAAGCGCAACACTTTTTCTCCTTGCTATAAATGATTTGGCCTCTGTTCTTCCACCCAATATTTGGTCATCACTCTATGTTGATGACTTCGCTATTGCTTGTGCAGGCGCTGACTGTCATCTTATTGCAGTTTCTCTCCAGCATGTGGTCGACCGTGTTTCCACTTGGGCCACCACACATGGGTTTAAATTTTCAAGTACCAAAACTCACCAAATTACTTTCACTAGACTTTCTGTTATCTCCGATCATCCTTTGTATCTCTATGGCTCCCGTATCCCCGAACGTGATACAGTCAGGTTTCTAGGCCTTCTCTTTGACCGTCGGTTATCCTGGAAACCTCACATAACCTCTCTGAAGGCAACTTGTCACAGCCGGCTAAACCTTCTTAAAACCCTTGCTCATCTTTCCTGGGGAGCTGATCGTCGAACTCTGCTTCGCCTACATTCAGCCCTCGTTTTATCGAAACTCGATTATGGTGACCAGATTTATTCCGCGGCCTCTCCTGCTACTCTCTCTAGCCTTAACTCTATCCATCACCAAGGATTACGTTTGTGCCTTGGTGCTTTTCGCTCGTTGAGAGCCTCTATACAGAAGCGAATGTTCCATCCTTGTCTGATCACCGTGATGCCCATTGCCTTCGCTACTATGTACGCTCTCACGATCTACACAATCCTTCCATTTATAGAATGGTCACCGATATTAGTAGACATTCTTTATTCGTTCGCCGCCCCTGTTTGCTCCGTCCCTTTTCTCTTCGCCTACATTCACTCTTGTCTTCCCTTCAGTTACCACCTTTATATGTTCATGTAGCATCTCACTTTTCCCTACCCCCCTGGGAAGTTCCAGCTGTTCGGGTCTGTTCTGTCTCACTCCCTTGCTCAAAAGCTCAACTGCCTATGGTGGCTTCCCGCTCTCTTTTTCTTGATCACTTCCACTCCCATTCTCATGCCACCGCTGTGTACACAGATGGCTCTAAGTCTTCAGACGGCGTCGGATTCGCAGCAGTGTTTCCAGACAGCGTCGTGCGGGGACATTTACTATCTTCAGCTAGCATTTTTACTGCTGAACTGTATGCCATTCTTGCAGCACTTATTCATATCGCATCTATGCCTGTGTCATCATTTGTAGTAGTCTCAGACTCCCTTAGTGCTCTACAGGCTATATGAAAATTTGATACATCTCATCCCCTAGTTCTCCGTATCCAACTTTGGCTACGCCGTATCTCTACCAAACATAAAGATATTGTTTTTTGTTGGGTCCCTGGTCATGTCGACGTACAGGGCAATGAACAGGCAGACACTGCTGCGCGGTCAGCAGTACATGACCTACCAATTTCCTATCGAGGTGTTCCATTTCTGGACTATTTTGCTGCAATAGCTACCCACCTTCGCACCCGTTGGCAACAACGTTGGTCAACTCTGCTCGGTAACAAACTTCATTCTATTAAACCGAGCATAGGTTACTGGCCGTCTTCTTGTCATCAGTGCCGAGGTTGGGAGACCACTCTCTCCCGCCTTCGCATTGGTCACACTCGTCTTACTCATGGGTATCTCATGGAGAGGCACCCTGTTCCTCTCTGTGAGCAGTGTCAAGTTCCAGTATCGATTAGCCACATTCTGTTAGACTGCCCTCTATATCAACGAGCACGCAGAATTTACCTCCAACGTCGTCTTCGTTCTACTACTCTCTCTTTACCTTCCCTTCTTGCTGATGGACCCTCCTTTAATCCTGACTCTCTCATTGACTTCTTGACAACGACTGATTTACTCCACAAACTCTGATGATACTTTTCGCACTCCCCTCAGCCCTTTCTAGTTCAGTCTCTTGCTGCCCTTTACCCTTTCACCATCCACTGCCCTGCTGTTATCCGTAACCTATTACTCATCCATCTCCCTTTTGCCACCTGATGCCCTCGCTTCCTTCCTGCCGTGCAGCGCTGTATAGTCCTTGTGGCTTAGCGCTTCTTTTTGATTATAATAATAATAATAATAGACACAAAAGTAACTGTGGAAGTAGGTACCACAGAGGTGACTGTGGAAGAAGGTACTACAGAGATGACTGTGGAAGGAGGTACTACAGAGGTGACTGTGGAAGCAGGTACTACAAATGCGACTGTGGAAGTAGGTACCAAAGAGGTGACTGTGGAAGTAGGTACCACAGAGGTGACTATGGAAGTAGGTACTACAAAGGTTTGAGACTGTCTAGCATTTCTGGAATAAGACAACCATGAGAGTACCTTGAAGATGGAAAACTGCCATGGCATAAGAGAAACCCCTCTTTCTCTGTAAGACAGTGGATCTCCCCTTCTCTTAAAAAAACTGGACAAGTGAGAATATGCAGGGTGTGCCTATTTACAGTTGAGGCAAGTGGGAGGGTAGCTGAAGGATGGACTGCTATGGTTAGCTGCACCACAGACTGAGAATTCTGCCTTTGACCTCTAATATTTTGCTGGGTGGCCAATGTGCCAACAATTTCTACACTGTTGTAGTGTAGAGATCAATTCTCATAGTTGTAAGCACTGTCTAATTATATAAACAGAGGGTGGAAGTTCATGGCAGTCAAAAGTTAGCTTAGCTAAACCATACCCCCGGCCGGGATTGAACCCGCGGTCATAGAGTCTCAAAACTCCAGCCCGTCGCGTTAGCCACTAGACCAGCTAGCCACAATAAGATCTTATTGTGGCTAGCTGGTCTAGTGGCTAACGCGACGGGCTGGAGTTTTGAGACTCTATGACCGCGGGTTCAATCCCGGCCGGGGGTATGGTTTATTTGCAATCGTGTCATTACGATTTCTTAAGTCATGTTAGCTTAGCTATATTACAAGAATAGTGTACCTGCCCACAGGCAAGCAGTATCTAAGAATCCGAAGGTCCTGGAACTGAAGTTGCTCCATAATGTCTGCATCACATGTTAGAAAGTCTGGTTAAATGATGTTATGATGAAGAACAACAGTTCCTCAGGAAGAATATCGTTAATGGTGCTAAGATATTAACGATATTCCTCAGCAGGAATATCATTAATGGTGCTGAGAATGGAAAGAGTGCAAGCTTCCTCAGAGTTTTGCACACTGACAATGTGTAAACCCTTCTTGAGAACAAGAAATGAAATATTTCTTCCAACATGCTGCAAGAATGCTTAGCTGATACTATAGTCTGAAAAAGAGTGCATGGGGAGAAATCGGTTGAAAAGTAAAGAATTTAGTACAGGTCTCCCTCCACATTCACGAGTTCTACATTCGCAGGCTTCGAACATTTGTGAATACCCAGTCGCCCAATCATATTTAAAATATGTCATTATGTATGTTAGGAATTGTGGTGGTAGCAGAGTTTGTTTGGGGATAGGACAAGATAGTCCTTCAATATAACACTAATATCAACTCTATCACAATTCATCTAATACATAGAAATATAACATATACTCTAGAATGAATAAATATGTCATTAAGTATGTCACAAACGTTGTTGTGTTGTTGTTATTGGGTGTGTAAGGGCCACTGAGAGCACAAGCCATACATAGTGATGGTGAAGGCGGCAGCAGAGGCGGTAGAAGCGGCAGTGTTGTCAGCAGTCCTATATAACTCCAACATTGGAGGAGTTAGGTTCATGCTGTCTTTTTTCTATCAATTAATCGCTTAACTTACTTGCTACACTGTTAATGCTACACTTTATTGCTGGCTGGTACTATAGCCTTTATCAACATGTGCTGCTTTAGTATCGTACATATCGTAGAATCACTGAATCACTGAAGAAGGCACATTCTCCCCTCTCTCTTCCTCCTCCACTTTGGTACAGTGCTACAAGTTCTTTTTTGAATTCTATAGTCTTTCTCACCTTCTTTACCAAAGGGCTGACACTAGTACAATATTCTACTATGTTTACATGTGTTTTATGATTGTTCATGATTCAATATGTTAAGGAAGCAGTATTGTTGGCTAAGTAAATGCTATTATTATATTTCCCTACAATATATTTGTGCACCAAACATTCGTGATTTTTCAACATTCGCAAGGTTCTTGATCCCCTAACCCTCGTAAATGTGGATCCCCTAACCCTCGTAAATGTGGAGGGAGACCTGTACGTCAGTTACCTTGAAACACAGATTTCAACTCTTTAACTGTCATGGAGTTGATCTACGCATCTGCTAGCACTCCATATACAGTGGACCCTCGACCAACGATGGCATCGTATAACGTTAAATCCGACTAGCGATACATTTTAACGCTAACATTTTGCCTCGACTAGCGCTAAAAAAACTCAACTAATGATATTCGTTCTCAGGTACCAATTAATATCGTTAGTTGAGAGTCCACTGTATTTTGCTTTTTTTTTTTTTTTTTTGTGTGTGTGTGTGTGTGTAAAAAAAACAGAGGTTAATTTTGTGTAATAAGACCCCCCCCCCCCCAAAAAAAAAAAAAAAAAAAAAAAAATTGCATCAATACTTATCAATATATAAGGCCATGAAGTTGGCATGGAATGTTCACATGACAGCAACATGGAGTACTGCCATTTGCAGAAATGGTGCCAATATAAATTTTTACTTTTTTATTTAATTTACATAGCTTTTATGCTTTGATAGTTACAAATTATAATAGATTTTGTGATTTCATAGCAAATCATTGTTCTGACACAAATATTAGGTACAGAAATAGTAATCAGTCACAAACACCCTGACAGGTGAACAAGTCCACCTGCCTCAGTCACGTATTATTGTCTAGAAATATATACAATTTATTTATAGGCCCCAGCAATGTTTATATTAGTGTTGAAGCATACAAAACTCTTTGAAGCATGGTGTCATACAGAGTGGCACTCTACACTGCTGACAATGCAGTCACTCAACATTGCTGATGGTGTATGGCACCATCAGTACTGCCACCAGTGAACCTTGGCATATGTTTTCTATTTGTTCTCACTGTTCCACACACATAAGTATGACTGTGGCAGGGAACAGAAAAATTTAAGCCACAAAAACTTTTATATCAAGGTAATATGTTTGCTTGGCACATATTGCTTGAACAACAGGTGTTCCTTTAACAGAATCAAGGGCTAAGTAAGTATATTTAGGCACAGGTATACATAAGTACAATTATCATACATAGTGTAAATTACCTAGGATAACCCAAAAAAAAAAAAAAAAGCCTAAGTGCTGTACTGTGCTTGTAGATATGAGGCATAAGCATAACTGTGGCAAGGAATATATGCATTTTGGCCACAGTCATATCTCCCCACTTGTGCAGCCATGATGATTCTGATACGTGTAATACCTGTTCGTCTATCTGATGATCAGGTATATGAGTGGACCTCTCTGAGAGAGCCAACCAGAGTCAGCCAGCCAGCCAGCCAGAGTCAGCCAGCCAGTCAGCCACCACCTCCTGAAACTGATATGCAGCCTCCAGAGATACACTTGTCACCTTAAGAACACACCTAAAGCTACCCTGAAGAACTCCAGAGGGAGGCTCAGCACATCCCTAGACGACCCAGCAAACACCACCACCGAGGAACCTCAGCAAAATGGGATGGATAACAATTCTCTTTCCTCAAACCAAAAGCTATAATTTCCGAGGGGAGATCCCTCAAGGACGAACATAGGAAATGGAGAAGAGGGGAGAGGAGGGATGGGGAAAAAAGGTGGAATGGGAAAGATGGTATGTGAAGGGAGGAGTGAGGGGCATTTAGGTTTGATCTGAGGAAGACGACTAAAAGGTTCAATTCCTTAGATCGAAGAGCCTCTTCACCACAGCAAGGAGCCCCCCCACTGAAGAGGAAGTGATGACTTAAACATTATGGGTCCTGCTCTTCATGAACTGTCATGTGTTGCATGATATTTTGTTGTGAAAACTCTTAAGACATTCAAAAATTACTTATTTCATTTCTCCAGTGTATGAGTTTGCATGTGTTTCATTAAGTATGATTTTCTTGTAAAATATTTTAAACAATGTGAGCACTGAAACGGTTTTTCTCCTGCATGAGATTTCTTGTGCATTAATAGATTTGATTTACGTGAAAATTTTCTAAGACACTCTGAACACTGAAATGGTTTCTCTCCTGTATGAACTCTCTTATGCATTGAAAGATCTGATTTATGTGAGAATTCTCTCAGACACTCTGAACACTGATGTGGTTTCTCTCCTGTATGAACTACTCTATGTTTTATTAGATTTGATTTTCTTGTAAAGTCTTTTAGACATTCTGAACATTTATATGGTTTCTCACCTGTGTGTATTCTCATATGTTTTATCATATCTGATTTTTGTGAAAAATCTTTTAGACACTCAGAGCACTTATATGGTTTTTCACCTGTATGAACACGCATATGTGTTAATAAGCTTGATTTTCCTGAAAAAGTTTTTAGACACTCAGAACAGTGAAATGGTTTTTCTCCAGTATGAATTCTTAAATGTGTTAAAAGATTTGATTTACACTGAAAGCCTTTTAGACACTCTGAACACTGATATGGTTTCTCTCCTGTATGAACTCTCAAGTGTTGCATTAGATCTGATTTTCGAATAAAGCTTTTTAAACATTCTGAACATTGATGTGGCTTCTCACCTGTGTGGACTCTCACATGTTTTACTAAATCTGATTTTTGCTTAAAGTTTTTTAGACACTCCAAACATTGATGTGATTTTTCTCCTATATGAACATGCATATGTTTTTTTAAACCCGATATTTCTGGAAAGTCTTTAGGGCACTCAGAACACTGATATGTCTTCTCTCCAGTATGAGCAATCATGTGTGTTAACAGAATTGATTTACGAGAAAAACCTTGTAAACACACTGAACATTTATATGCTTTCTCTCCTGTATGAACTCTCGAGTGTTGTATTAGTTCTGATTTTCGTTTAAAGCACTTCTGACACTCTGAGCAAATATATGGTTTCTCTTCTGTATGAACTTTCATATGTCTTAAGAGAACTGATTTATCTGAAAAGTATTTCTGACACTCTGAGCAAGTATAGGGTTTCTCTCCTGTGTGAAGTCTCATGTGCGTTAACAGATGTGATTTACGTGAAAAATCTTTTAAGCAATCAGAACATTTAAATGGCTTCACTCCTTTATGAAGTTTCATGTGTCGTAAAAGACTTGACTTCAGTGAAAAATCTTTAAAACATTCTGAGCAGATATATGGTTTCTCTTTTTTATGAATTCTCATATGTCTTAAAGTAGTTGATTTATTTTTCAGTTTTCTGAGAAACAATAAATGCTTGTAAGGTTTCCCTTCTGTATGAACTCTCATGTGTTTTATTAGAAATAATTTGCTTTTGAAATCTTTCAAGCACTTAGAACACCTATATGGTTTTTCTTCTGTAAGAGCTCTCATTTGTCAATAATTATTGGTACAAAAAGATTTAGAAAATTTAATAAAAAAATTATTTTGCAATGTAAGTTTACTTCAGTAGCTGGTAAATTTATGTTACATAAGTTAATATTGCATGTCAATAATCTCTGATCATGAAGCTTTAAATAAGTGAGTAGTGATACACAACAGGATTCTATTGAGTGAAGAGTCACCTACAGGCATCAAACTGTGTGCACATAGTTACAGCAAGCATTAGGTAACAGGGGCTGATAATGTGGTCTATTTTATGTCACTGCTTGCAGAAACTATACATGTGTAGTATTTCTGGATACTGGTGAACCAGGCACAATTTCCTGAGAGAAGGTCATGCTGCAAAATAAAACAAGAGATTAGCAGATATTAACTTGTATGACAAAGACATGCATACTTTTAAGTAAATTTGAAAGCTTCTGGTGCAACACAGTTAAGAGTCTATTATTTGCCATTGTACAGTAGGGCCCCGCTTCGTGGCGTTCCGCTTTACGGCATTCCGCTAATACGGATATTTCAAATTATGACCAAAACTCGCTATGTGGCTCCCCCCCACCTGACTTTCTAATGCGGTCACCGCATCCCACCCGGTTTGTTTACATTCTCCGTGAGCTACATAAGCACTATGTCTCTCAATTATGTCTGGAAACTCCAAAATTTCAAGTGTTTTTAAGTTGTTTCATATTATATATATATATATATATATATATATATATATATATATATATATATATATATATATATATATATATATATATATATTTATTTATTTATTTATTTAACAAGCCGGCCATCTCGCACTGAGGCAGGGTGACCCAAAAAGAAAGAAAATCCCCAAAAAGTAAATACTTTCATCATCATTCAACACTTTAACCTCACTCACACATAATCACTGTTTTTCCAGAGGTGCTCAGAACACAACAGTTTAGAAGCATATGCGTATAAAGATACACAACATATCCCTCCAAACTGCTAATATCCCGAACCCCTCCTTTACAGTGCATGCATTGCACTTCCCATTTCCAGGACTCAAGTCTGGCTGTATAAAAATAACCGGTTTCCCTGTATATATATATATATATATATATATATATATATATTAGGGCCCCACTTATACGGCTGGTTAGGTTCCAGGCTACCGCCGTAAAGCGGAAACCGCCGTAAAGTGGAACACCCTTTTTTTCCACTTACAAATGCATACAAACACTAGATAACAAGTTTACACTAACATATATTAAGTTAGCAATAGAACCAGGCATCAAAAAAAATAAAAAAGTACAATACACACATAGTGCACTCATTACTTACCTTAAAATATTTATAGTCTTAATCTAGGGTGAGACAAGTAGTATTTATTGTAAGAAATCAAGTGTGGTATGTATGGTAGTCAGCCAGGCTACCATACCAGGCCACCCCACCCACACATACAATTCTATGGTATTTAAGCATCCCAGAGCAATAAAATGTATATACAGTTCACTCATTACTTACCTTAAAATATAGGGTGAGATGAGTAGTATTTATTGTAAAAAATCAAGTGTGGTATGTATGGTAGTCAGACGGGCTACCATACCAGGCCAACCCACCTACACATAATATTCTATTACATTTAAGCATCCCAGAGCGATAAAATGTATATACAGTTCACTCATTACTTACCTTAAAATATTTGTAGTCTTAATGTAGGGTCAGGAGTAAGTAAATGAGATAAAACGAATAAATGAGAGAGAGAAAGAATGAGTGCATGAGAGAGTACAGGCACAGAGTTATGTAAACAAACCAGGTGATGGTAAGTTTTGTAAACAAAGTGTACACGTCTGTTTTGTGTACAAGTTACATTGTGTACAGGTTGTCTCTACATTGATACGGTAGAATAAATAAAGAAGAACAATCCTATTCTCATGTAACATCATTTTGAGAAGAAATGATGCTCTGAGTGAAGGCAATGGAAATAAGTCACTCTGACTTTTTTGGGTTATCCTAGGTTCTCTACACATATGTTGTTATGTATGATAATCTATGTAACTGTATTTGTGTATACCTGAATAAACTTACTTACATACATACGAAAGGAATAATTTTCTACAGTTACCCCCAGTAACACATTTTCTCTTATGTTAGATTAGAGAAAATGTTATTCTTGGCGTCACTTGTACAAGTTATCTGGCTACGACATCTCATATTTATGTTTATTTATTCTATTGTAGGGTGTATTTATCATCTTTTTATGTTATGTATCGTGTTTATTATATAATTTTGAAAAAAATATCATGGATGGATTAATGAAAATGTGTATATTAACGTAATATACAACATTTAATGAGACTCGGTGATTATTATTATTATTATTATCATTTCTAATATGGCATCACTTGTGCAAGTCGTCTGCTACCACATCTCATATTTATGTTTATTTATTCTATTGTGGGGTGTATTTATCATCTTTTTATGTTATGTATCGTGTTTATTATATAATTTTGAAAAAATATCATAGATGGATTAATGAAAATGTGTATTTAACGTAATATACGACATTTAAATCAGACTCGATGATTATTATTATCATTACTAATATGACGTCTGGAGACATAAGACACTCTTACTGATTTTAATGTGTACCTGCATGCCAGCACAGTATGTAAGTTTATTTAAGTACAGGTATACATAAGTATAATTATCAGAGTATATATAAAATATGAAATAACTTTTAAAAAAATTTGAAATTTTGGAGTTTCCAGACAAAATGGAGAGACTTAGTGCTTACTGAGCTCACGAAGAATGTAAACAAATAGGGTGGGGCGCAGTGACCGTATTAGAAAGTCAGGTGGGGGGAGCTGTATAGCGAGTTTTGGTCATAATTTGAAATGACCATATTAGCGGAACGCCGTAAAGTGAAACGCCGTAAAGCAGGGCCCTGCTGTATATATATATATATATATATATATATATATATATATATATATATATATATATATATATATACTAGGGCCCCACTTATACGGCGGGTTAGGTTCCAGGCCGTCGCCGGAAAGCAGACATCGCCGGAAGGCAGAACTCCATTTTTTTCCATTTATAAATGCATATAAATGCCAGACAAAAAGTTTACACTAAATTATATTAAGTTAGTAATAGAATTAGGCATTAAAAACACACAAAGTAAAATACAGTCACAGTAAATTCATTACTTATCTTAAAGTATTTGTAATCTTAATGTAGGGAGAGAGGTGAGTAGTACTTATTTGTAGGAAGTCAGGTGCAGGTAGCCCAGGTATAGGTAGCACTGGCTCCCCGTCTCATACTTCATATACGATATTTAAAACATCCCAGAGAGGTTAAATGCACATACAGTACACTCATTATTTACCTAAAAATATGTGTAGTCTTAATATAGGAAGAGAGGTGAGTAGTATTTATTTGTATAAAGTCAGTGTAGGTAGCCGGTAGGTGTAGCCTGGGCTATACCTACCGGCTACCTACACTGTGGCCCAGAGCCATATTATTAACATCGACATGCCTTGTTCATTGAATTTAATCATTTCTAACAACTACCTTTAGATGTCATCATAAACGAAGGTAGAAGTAATGAATAATTGATGCCGAAAATTGTAAACAAAAGCGAAGTGGGGAGTGGCTGGGCCAAACGCAGATTAATACACGTTTTCTCTGATGGCTGAACAGAGAAAACGTAATGTTGTCCCTCCACCCGGCTCCACAAGTATTATTATCAGAGCATATAAAATATGCAATAAATGCCAGACAACAAGTTTACACTAACTTATATTAAGTTAGCAATAGAAATAGGCCTTAAAAACACAATAAAAGGTAAGATACACACAGAGTACACTTATTACTTACCTTAAAATATTAATATTAATGTGTGAGAGGTGAGTGGCAGGGTGTTTATTGAATAAAATCAGAATGGCACACCACCATCCTCTAACTTGGCACTTAAAGCAAGAGGCTTACGACTAACAGCACCTTTCAAGGCAGGTGAAATTGCTGACCTAGAAAATGTACAGAGAACCTTCACGGCGCGCATAACGGAGATAAAACACCTCAATTACTGGGAGCGCTTGAGGTTCCTGAACCTGTATTCCCTGGAATGCAGGCGGGAAAGATACATGATTATATACACCTGGAAAATCCTAGAGGGACTAGTACCGAACTTGCACACGAAAATCACTCACTACGAAAGCAAAAGACTTGGCAGACGATGCAACATCCCCCCAATGAAAAGCAGGGGTGTCACTAGCACGTTAAGAGACCATACAATAAGTGTCAGGGGCCCAAGACTGTTCAACTGCCTCCCAGCATACATAAGGGGGATTACCAACAGACCCCTGGTAGTCTTCAAGCTGGCACTGGACAAGCACCTAAAGTCGGTTCCTGACCAGCCGGGCTGTGGCTCGTACGTTGGTCTGCGTGCAGCCAACAGTAACAGCCTGGTTGATCAGGCTCTGATCCACCAGGAGGCCTGGTCCCAGACCGGGCTGCGGGGGCGTTGACCCCCGGAACTCTCTCCAGGTAAACTCCAGGTAAACACTCCACAAAGGTGGCAGTAAAGCAATTGCAAAGAACTACAGACCGACATCACTAACATCCCATATCATAAAAATCTTCGAGAGGGTTCTAATAAGCAAGATAGCCAACCACCTAGATACCCACCAATTACACAACCCAGAGCAACATGGGTTTAGAGCAGATTGCTCCTGCCTGTCCCAGCTACTGGACCATTATGACAAGGCCCTGGATGCTGTAGAGGATAAAATACAGATGTAGCATACACAGACTTTGCAAACGCTTTCGACAAGTGTGACCATGGCGTAATAGCACACAAAATGCGGGATAAAGGAATAATAGGAAAAGTTGGTAGATGGATCTACAACTTCCTGACAAATAGAACACAAAGAGTAATAGTAAACAGAGCAAAGTCCCAGGCAGCCATGGTAAAAACCTCTGTTCCACAAGGCACAGTACTCGCTCTCATTCTATTCCTCATCCTCATTTCTGACACAGACAGAGATGTAAGCCATAGCTCCATGTCTTCCATTGCAGATGACACCCGGATTACCATGGCAGTGACCTCCATCAAAGACACTGTGAGACTTCAAGTGGTCATGAACCAAATCTTCGAATGGGCTACTCAAAACAATATGAAGTTCAACGAGGAGAAATTTCAACTAATCAGATATGGAAAACTTGAAGAAATTAAAAATGTGTCAGGGTATACCACAAATTCTAACCATACAATAGAGCGGAAAAGTAATCTGAAGGACCTGGGAGTGATAATGTCAGAGGATCTCGCCTTCAAAGATCACAACAATGTATCTACCTCATCCACTAGGAAAATGATAGGATGGATAATGAGAACCTTCAAAACTAGGGATGCCAAGCCCATGATGATTCTCTTCAAATTACTTGTGCTCTCTAGGCTGGAATACTGCTGTACACTAATGGCCCCCTTCAAGGCTGGTGACATTGCAGACCTGGAGTGTACAAAGAACTTTCATAGCACACATAAGTGCAATAAGGTACCTAAATTACTGGGAACAGTTGAAGGTCCTTGCTCTGTATTCCCTTGAATGCAGGCGAGATACATGATAATATACACTTGGAAGGTCCTGGAGGGATTGGTACCAAATCTGCACACGAAAATCACTCCATATGACAGCAAAAGACTCGGCAGGAGATGCATCATTCCCCCGATGAAAAGCAGGGGCGCCACGAGTATGCTGAGAGACAACACAATAAGTGTCTGGGGCCCAAGACTGTTCAACTGCCTCCCAGCATACATAAAGGGGATTACCAACAGACCCCTGGCTGTCTTCAAGAAGGCGCTGGACAATCACCTAACATCAGTACCTGACCAACCGGGCTGTGGTTCGTATGTCAGCTTGCATGCGGCCAGCAGTAACAGCCTGGTTGATCAGACCCTGATCTGCAATGAAGCTTGGTCTCAGACCGGGCTGCGGGGGCGTTGACCCCCGAAACCCTCTCCAGGTAAACTCCAGATGTAGGCTAGACCTGTATACCTTGTACATGTATTTGCAGAAATATATTATTATTCACATGTTACCTTTGTAACTTGTGAATTCATTACCTTTGTACCTAGTTCAACTATCAAAACTGTGGGAGTCCAGTCCCTAGACCCATTATATACCTCTGTAATCTTTTGATTACCGCCCACAGGATGGGTATGTGGTGCATAATAAACATATTAAATTAAACTTCACATGGCAGAGGAACACAAATTTTTTATACATTTAATGTCAAAATTTCGAACACATACAATGCAACATTTATAGAGAACCTTTCCTGCCTACCTCATACATCAGCGGGTCGAGGATTAATAGTGAAAAACTGTGTATTTATTGGTGCTGCTCAGACAAGCGAGATGGTTTGTTCAGTGCTGTTGACAGTGTTGTTGTGATGCTGAAGGACACAACAACAGCATCCCTAAGAGACATTGTATACCGCCGCTCTCTCTTGTTATACCAATACCATTCTTGTTGTACCAGTACCATTCTTTTACCAGAACCATTCTTGTTGTACCAGTACCATTCTTGTTGCACCAATACCATTCTTGCTGTACCAGTAACATTCTTGTTGTACCAGTACCATTCTTTTACCAGTACCATTCTTGTTGTACCAGTACCATTCTTTTACCAGTACCATTCTTGTTGTACAAGTACCATTCTTGTTGCACCAATACCATTCTTGCTGTACCAGTAACATTCTTGTTGTGCCAGTACCATTCTTGTTGCACGAGTACCATTCTTGTTGCACCAGTACCATTCTTGTACCAGGAAAAGTCGGTCGATGGATCTATAATTTCCTCACTAACAGAACACAGAGAGTAGTCGTCAACAGAGTAAAGTCCGAGGCAGCTACGGTGAAAAGCTCTGTCCCACAAGGCACAGTACTAGCTCCCATCTTGTTCCTCATCCTCATATCCGACATAGACAAGGATGTCAGCCACAGCACCGTGTCTTCCTTTGCAGATGACACCCGAATCTGCATGACAGTGTCTTCCATTGCAGACACTGCAAGGCTCCAGGCGGACATCAACCAAATCTTTCAGTGGGCTGCAGAAAACAATATGAAGTTCAACGATGAGAAATTTCAATTACTCAGATATGGTAAACATGAGGAAATTAAATCTTCATCAGAGTACAAAACAAATTCTGGCCACAAAATAGAGCGAAACACCAACGTCAAAGACCTAGGAGTGATTATGTCGGAGGATCTCACCTTCAAGGACCATAACATTGTATCAATCGCATCTGCTAGAAAAATGACAGGATGGATAATGAGAACCTTCAAAACTAGGGAGGCCAAGCCCATGATGACACTCTTCAGGTCACTTGTTCTATCTAGGCTGGAATATTGCTGCACTCTAACAGCACCTTTCAAGGCAGGTGAAATTGCCGACCTAGAAAATGTACAGAGAACTTTCACGGCGCGCATAACGGAGATAAGACACCTCAATTACTGGGAGCGCTTGAGGTTTCTAAACCTGTATTCCCTGGAACGCAGGAGGGAGAGATACATGATTATATACACCTGGAAAATCCTAGAGGGACTAGTACCAAACTTGCACACGAAAATCACTCACTACGAAAGCAAAAGACTTGGCAGACGATGCACCATCCCCCCAATGAAAAGCAGGGGTGTCACTAGCACGTTAAGAGACCATACAATAAGTGTCAGGGGCCCGAGACTGTTCAACTGCCTCCCAGCACACATAAGGGGGATTACCAACAGACCCCTGGCAGTCTTCAAGCTGGCACTGGACAAGCACCTAAAGACAGTTCCTGATCAGCCGGGCTGTGGCTCGTACGTTGGTTTGCGTGCAGCCAGCAGCAACAGCCTGGTTGATCAGGCGCTGATCCACCAGGAGGCCTGGTCACAGACCGGGCCGCGGGGGCGTTGACCCCCGAAACTCTCTCCAGGTAAACTCCAGGTACAATTCTTGTTGCACCAGTACCATTCTTGTTGTTGATAGGGTCAACAGGAAGGGTGGTGGAGTAGCGATGCATGTCAGAGATTTTAGAGTTTGCCACCGAAGTGGCTAGTTTATTGTGCAGAGCGAAAAACCAACATGAAAGACCTGGGAGTGATCATGTCGGAGGATCTCACCTTCAAAGACCATAACATTGTATCAATCACATCTGCTAGAAAAATGACAGGATGGATAATGAGAACCTTCAAAACTAGGGATGCCAACCCCATGATGACACTCTTCAGGTCGCTTGTTCTATCTAGGCTGGAATACTGCTGCACACTAACAGCATCTTTCAAGGCAGGTGAAATTGCTGACCTAGAAAATGTACAGAAAACCTTCACAGTGCGCATAACGGAGATAAAACACCTCAATTACTGGGAGCACTTGAAGTTCCTGAACCTGTACTCCCTGGAACACAGGCGGGAGAGATACATGATTATATACACCTGGAAAATCCTAGACCTGGAGTTTACCTGGAGAGAGTTCCGGGGGTCAAAGCCCCCGCGGCCCGGCCTGTGACCAGGCCTCCTGGTGGATCAGAGCCTGATCAACCAGGCTGTTACTGATGGCTGCACGCAAACCAACGTACGAGCCACAGCCCGGCTGGTCAGGTACCGACTTTAGGTGCTTGTCCAGTGCCAACTTGAAGACTGCCAGGGATCTATTGGTAATCCCCCTTATGTATGCTGGGAGGCAGTTGAACAGTCTCGGGCCCCTGACACTTATTGTATGGTCTCTTAACGTGCTAGTGACACCCCTGCTTTTCATTGGGGGGATGTTGCATCGTCTGCCAATTCTTTGGCTTTCGTAGTGAGTAATTTTCGTGTGCAAGTTCGGTACTAGTCCCTCTAGGACTAGTACCGAACTTGCACACGAAAATCACTCACTACGAAAGCAAAAGATTCGGCAGACGATGCAACATCTCCCCAATGAAAAGCAGGAGTGTCACTAGCACGTTAAAAGACAATACAATAAGTGTCAGGGGCCCGAGGCTGTTTAACTGCCTCCCAGGATACATAATGGGGATTACCAATAGACCCCTGGCTGTCTTCAAGCAGGCACTGGTCTAGCACCTAAAGTCGGCACCTGACTAGCCGGGCTGTGGTTCGTACGTTGGATTGCGTGCAGCCAGCAGTAACAGCTTGGTTGATCAGGCTCTGATCCACCATGAGGTCTGGTCACAGACCGGGCCGTGGGGGCGTTGACCCCCGGATCTCTCTCCAGGTAAACCCCATAGCCATCCTGTGGACGGTAGCGCAAGAGCATATGGATACCCTAAATTTGCTTGTAACAGATCAATCAATCAATCAAGTTTATTCTCTATAAGGATTACAATGCGGGGTTTACAGATTTTGGTTACTGTGTGGTTTACTTGTAATAAAATAATAATTACAGAGGGGGCCACTAGGGCACCTAGCATGGTAGGTAGGGTGTTCCAGATTTTAGGGCCTTTGACATAAATTGAATTTTTGTAAACTGTAGATATGTAGATATGAATCCATATGTACACCTGTTAACCCTTTTGGGGCCTAGTTCCTAGGCCTTTTGTGTGTCCATATGCTCCACAATAAACTAGCCACTGCGGTGGCAAAATCTAAAAATCTGTATACGCTGGCTCGGTGGCCTGGTGGCAAAAGCTCTCGCTTCACACACGGAACTCTGTTGGATAATAGGATACCTGTCAAACAGAGTATCCTCTGTCCTCTACCAAGGCTTTAGAAGTGAGTCTAAAGAAATCTCCCTAGGTACACCACAGGGAGGAGTTCTCAGTCCCATGTTATTTAATATTCTGATTAATGCTCTCCTAAATGCTCTACCTGCCTCACCTAAACATATAGCTATAAGCTATGCTGAGGACATCATGACCCACACAACAGGGCATAAGAAGATGAATACCATTCTTAATGAAGTTCAAGCAATTTGTAATCGACTAGGCCTCATAATATCTTCCTCTAAAACAAAGATATTTACAAGCAAACGACATCCCCCACCCATCTATTTGCAGGGTGAAAGCATTAGCTACGTTAAAACACACAGATATCTTGGAGTAGATGTACCCTTTAACAAATCCACTATACCACAACTAAATAAGAAATGTAAAGATAGGCTAAATGCTCTCAAAGCTGTTGCTGGCTACAACCCCAACTATGGTGCTAATGTGAGAATCGTGAGAATGATGTACATAGCCTATGTTAGGTCCTTAATTGATTATGCTGCTCCCGTGTTGATATTAGCTAGAGAAAGTTCTCTCCGACCCTTGGAGTTAATGCAAAATGAAGCTCTCAGAATTATTCTTGGTTGTCCCAAATCTACAAAGGTTCTTAATATGAGGAAAGAGTTAGGTATTTCTAGTATCAGTGATAAGATTGATGAGATTAACACTGTACTCGGTATTAGAATGTTAAGAAATGAACCAGACACTCACAATGAACCCAAATGTCTAGAAATACACACAGATCTAAATGGATTGTGAAAACGTGCAATTGCATTAAGTTTTATAACCTGCATGAACTGTATCACTCTAGACGACAACAGCATTTCGCCCCACCATGGAAGATGTGTTCATTTAATATCATACCTGCAAGTCCCTCCCAAGAAGCTCATTGCTAATAACCCCTTCCTTAAATAACTTGTTAAAGCAACTGCTCAAGAAGAAATTTCTCGCCTAGCAGGTAGTAATAAGTTATCACAAGTAATATACACTGATGGATCTTAACAGGAGTCTTCTGGCAGGGCTGCATCTGCTCTTGTTGCCACCTCTCTAGTTAAGAACGATAAACAGCTGGGCGTCTACATTGCAAACTAAACTGTTTGCAATCCTAATGGCGCTAAAGCTAACTTATGACACTGAGCTTGACTCTTATCATCATTACTGATTCTATGTATCACTGAATGCTCTTAACTCGTATAATGACTCCAACAACATGCTCATTGGAGAAGCCAGGTACAGATACTCAAAAATCAGGGACTAAGGTATTAATGTATAATTGCTATGGATCCCATCACACATTGGATTACTCCTTCATGATAAAGTTGATATGTTAGCCAAGAAGAGTACCCAGAAGGAGAATGTATAATATAACTGGTATATCTGTGTCTAGCATTAGGAATAATATTAGGAGAGAAGTAAATAATGAAAATGTTATAGGAATGCAGTTAGAAGCCTGAGTAGATCTATAACCCACTATGATAACACGAACATAGATAAGTATGGTTTATGGAGCAACTTGCAATGTGAACAGACTGACTGATGTTGTAGTGTCGAGGCTTAGGCTTGGTTACAAGTACTTCTGGCAGTTTGGGAGGCACACAGATGATGATCAAACTAAATGTAAATTATGTGATCAGGCATATGGTCACTCTCTTGAACACTATGTGCTTAATTGTCCACTTATTGAGGAATACAGAGACAGACACTATAATGATCTATGTAACATGTCAAGATATCTTATTAATGAAAATAAGATACCAGATATACTAAGCAAATTTCCTGAATTTGCTTGTAACAGATAATTGAACTAAAGATATGTAGATATTAATCCATATGTATTCCTGTTAACCCTTTGGGGCCTAGTTCCTAGGCCTTTTGTGTATCCATATGCTCTTGCGCTACCGTCCACAGGATGGATATGGGGTGCACAATAAACTAGGCACTTTACACAAATAACCCGCACATAAAAGACAGAAGCTTACGACGACGTTTCAGTCCGACTTGGCCTTTTTGTTATTTATTTAACTAGGCACTTCGGTGGCAAAATCTAAAAAATCTAGGGCCCGGATTCGATTCCCGGCGGGTGGCAACAATTCAACGCGTTTCCTTACACCTGTTGTCCTGTTCACCTAGCAGAATAGGTACCTGGGTGTTAGTCGACTGGTGTGGGTCGCATCCTGGGGGACAAGATTGAGGACCCCAATAGAAATAAGTTCGAAAGTCCTCGATGACGCACTGACTTTCTTGGGTTATCCTGGGTGGCTAACCCTCCGGGGTTAAAAATTCCATAGAAAATCTTACCTTATCTTACACAAATGGAGCCAGCTCCGCTATACAACCTGTTCTTGTTGGAGCCCCACAGGGGAGCGTTCTTGGCCCACTTCTCCTTCTCATTTACATCAGTGACTTACCAAACGCATCTAATCTCCTTAAACCCATTTTATTTGCAAATGACACAACTTATGTTTTCTCTCACCCAAACCCAACCATACTAACAGACACTGTAAATGCTGAACTGCTAAAAATATATACTTGAATGATTACCAACAAACTTACTGTCAATATAGACAAAACCTGCTTCATGCTATTTGGAAACAGAGCTTCAAATGAAGAGCTAAACATATTGATAAATGGTTAACCCATTTCTAGACAGACAGAGAGCAAATTTCTAGGTCTCCATCTTGACTACAGTCTCAAATTTCAGACACACATTCAGCAAATTTTTAAGAAAGTCTCCAAAACAGTAGACATCCTTTCTATTGGAACTCATTCGGTCCGAGAAGTCCCAACGGGGAAAAACACACTGTTCGAGGGCCCTTACACCCACCCAAAACACAAACACACTCACCCGGGTTGGCGATGGTGGTTGGAAGGTACTTTTTAATTGATAGATTTACCCTTCAGGGAAGAAGTAGGTAGTTTATACTGTTAATACACTAATATTAGGATTATTGAGGCAACTGTAGATAATAATAATGTAGACCTAAGACCTTAACATAGGTAGTAATAGGCCAAATGTGGGCAAACACTAGGTTAAGTTAGCTAGGGAGAACTGGCAGCCCAAGTTTGAACGACGAGGTGCGGGTCTCGAAGACGACAGAGCTTTCTTCTAAGACTAGACACCATCTGAACAACACGTGCTGTGATCAGCAGGCGGTGCCCCCACGTGTCTTCACATATGAGACCTGGGGAAATCTGGTGGAGGCACCTCGACGTACCATCTGTAGATGTCGTCCTCCCTCAGGCCCATACAGTAAGACAAGACCTCCACTTTTTCTTAGGATTCTGGCCAGTGTCTGGGGAAAGTTGCGAGTGAGTTGAGCTGTAGGCCTTTGTGCAGCCGGCAGTTCATGACCAGTACGTACTTTGTCTCTTGTCAACCTAGAAGCTAGTGTCCATTTCTGCATAGTTATACTAGGGGATACACACCCTCTTGGAAATAGGAATTTCTGAGGTGCAGGCAGGTCACTAATAACGACTGAATATTGCAGGAACTAAGGCTCCCGGTTGCACGTGGTTTCTGAGGGGAAGTCCAAAGGGGCTAAGCTTAGGGAGGTTGAAGACCAGAATAGATTCTACATCACCAAGTAAGTTAGTCCTTTAAACGTGCATGCAGGCGAGATTTCTTGCAACATCAATCATTTATGAAAATCTGTTCTATAAGCCACTTGTGAGGCTGAGGTACCCACCTCAGAGCTTGGTGTCAACAGAGCTTGCCAGGGTAGGCAACTCACTTACCTGGAGTTTACCTGGAGAGAGTTCCGGGGGTCAACGCCCCCGCGGCCCGGTCTGAGACCAGGCCTCCTGGTGGATCAGAGCCTGATCAACCAGGCTGTTGCTGCTGGCTGCACGCAAACCAACATACGAGCCACAGCCCGGCTGATCCGGAACTGACTTTAGGTGCTTGTCCAGTGCCAGCTTGAAGACTGCCAGGGGTCTGTTGGTAATCCCCCTTATGTGTGCTGGGAGGCAGTTGAACAGTCTCGGGCCCCTGACACTTATTGTATGGTCTCTTAACGTGCTAGTGACACCCCTGCTTTTCATTGGGGGGATGGTGCATCGTCTGCCAAGTCTTTTGCTTTCGTAGTGGGTGATTTTCGTGTGCAAGTTCGGTACTAGTCCCTCTAGGATTTTCCAGGTGTATATAATCATATATCTCTCCCTCCTGCGTTCCAGGGAATACAGGTTTAGGAACCTCAAGCGCTCCCAATAATTGAGGTGTTTTATCTCCGTTATGCGCGCCGTGAAAGTTCTCTGTACATTTTCTAGGTCGGCAATTTCACCTGCCTTGAAAGGTGCTGTTAGTGTGCAGCAATATTCCAGCCTAGATAGAACAAGTGACCTGAAGAGTGTCATCATGGGCTTGGCCTCCCTAGTTTTGAAGGTTCTCATTATCCATCCTGTCATTTTTCTAGCAGATGCGATTGATACAATGTTATGGTCCTTGAAGGTGAGATCCTCCGACATGATCACTCCCAGGTCTTTAACGTTGGTGTTTCGCTCTATTTTGTGGCCAGAATTTGTTTTGTACTCTGATGAAGATTTAATTTCCTCATGTTTACCATATCTGAGTAATTGAAATTTCTCATCGTTGAACTTCATATTGTTTTCTGCAGCCCACTGAAAGATTTGGTTGATGTCTGCCTGGAGCTTTGCAGTGTCTGCAATGGAAGACACTGTCAAGACAAATGTTCACAAGTGGTCCTTTGAACTGGATGTGGAATAGCTAGGTTAAAATTAACATAGCTAGGCCACAGTTAGGAACCAGTTTAACAGAGTTAGGTTAAGTTAGTACACCTAGGCCCAGAGTTACACAGAGGCTAGGCCAAGCTGGCTATATACAGAAGTTGTTATTTGCAGTAATTTACAGGCAGGCCAGGTAAGATAAGATAAGCTAAGATTTCGTTCGGATTTTTAACCCCGGAGGGTTAGCCACCCAGGATAACCCAAGAAAGTCAGTGCGTCATCGAGGACTGTCTAACTTATTTCCATTGGGGTCCTTAATCTTTTCCCCCAGGATGCGACCCACACCAGTCGACTAACACCCAGGTACCTATTTGCTGCTTGGTGAACAGGACAATAGGTGTAAGGAAACGTGTCGGAATTTCCACCCGCCGGGAATCGAACCCGGGCCCTCCGTGTGTGAAGCGGGAGTTTTAGCCACCAGACCACTGGGCTAGAGAAGCTTGTGAATTTAATTATTTACAGTGATTACAAGTAATCCAGAGTAGGAGACTTGTGTGTTAATTACTTACAGTGGATTTGGAAGGTAGTCACAGTTAGGCTAGGCTTGTGCAATATTTACAACAGTTATAGTAGCTAGGACTGATTAAACCTAGTTATTATTTTATGTGAATTCTAAGCCAGGTTTAGGCTATGGCACATTAGTTAGGTTAGGATTTACCTTATCCAACCATCCACGCTAGACTGAGTAAGCTGGGCACAGTTAGGCCAATCTGTTTACACACATTTTTTATTTACTGTTTCACACGTTGAATTGTTGAATTTATTTGTGCTAACCAAGTGATTTTAATTTGTATACTGCATTTTTATTGTGTGATTTTCATTGTCTTTGATTCATTTTAATGTGGGATTTGTGACTGGTACCACTGACTAGGTTAAGCCCTGTAATTATTTGCTAGCATTGTACAGGAAATTGCTAGGTTAAGCTTTCACATCGATACACATTTTGATTGGGATTTGAGAGCTAACAGTGTACATTTCGATTCAGAGTAGTCAATATAATAAAGGGAGTTGTTAAGCTTGTTGAGAACCCTTGAGACTCGTTCATTCTTGCCTAATACCGTTCCTGCTGTGGGGTGGACTGAGTAAAGTACAATTAGTGTCACACTCCTTGTGGAAAATAATTTCCCAATATTATGCTGTGTAAATAAACTTGATTAAAAGTGTATTTTTAAAAGAAGAGAATGGAGCCGACAGGGAGGCTCTGCGCATGCGCAAGAGACTCGCCATCTTGGTTTTGAATTGGATACAACGTTAGTGTAATGGGAAGGAATTTTTGTGCTCTAGAGGTTAAAATTGGGCTGACACCTCTCAAATAGGAGGCGAAATTGTTGGATATGCATTCCTGCATAACTTGAGATATAAGACGACTGGACAAGACAGCTCCAGGAACCTCAGATAAGCTCTCTAGATTTGTGTATAATTCTGGCCAGTGTTTTCATAAATTTAGTTAGGTTTTTCTGACTATGATACAACTTAATATCCAGTCAAATTGGTGAGTGATATTAAGATATTTTCCTTCTGTTATGTAATTGTGTATATATATATATAACCATTTATTATTTTCAATATACAGTCCACAAATTTATATATTTACCAGTATTCCTGGTGTATGTATATTTCATTTAATTAATAGGTCCAGAGCAACTTGTGGTTATGACAGTGGTAGGTATCGAGGGGGGACATTTTTTGTGACCTAGGTGTCCCAAATTCCTACTTGTCTATGTAACCTGGAGTTTACCTGGAGAGAGTTCCGGGGGTCAATGCCCCCGGTGGATCAGAACCTGATCAACCAGGCTGTTGCTGCTGGCTGCACGCTAACCAACGTACGAGCCACAGCCCGGCTGGTCAGGAACCGACTTTAGGTGCTTGTCCAGTGCCAGCTTGAAGACTGCCAGGGATCTGTTGGTAATCCCCCTTATGTAGGCTGGGAGGCAGTTGAACAGTCTCGGTCCCCTGACACTTATTGTATGGTCTCTTAACGTGCTAGTGACACCCCTGCTTTTCATTGGGGGGATGTTGCATCGTCTGCCAAGTCTTTTGCTTTCGTAGTGAGTGATTTTCGTGTGCAAGTTTGGTACTAGTCCCTCTAGGATTTTCCAGGTGTATATAATCATGTATCTCTCCCGCCTGCATTCCAGGGAATACAGGTTCAGGAACCTCAAGCGCTCCCAGTAATTATCTTTGTTATCATTTACTGTTATGTACATAATTAGTTACATTCAGATAAATGCAATTTTCCACATTTAATTTGTCCGTTGGTCCTTCTTGAACCGGAGGTAATTAGTGAAGTCATTAATTACTTAATAATTATATGTGAAATGACATAAGGAGGTGGATGTTAAGTTCACAAATTTACTTAATGTGTAGTGGATTATAATAATTACAATATTAATTTTGATAAGCTAAGCCAAATGTGGCTAGAGATTATATTAATGTGTATAAGTGTATGTGTAATTGATAAGCCAAGTGTAGCTAATTATATTAATGTGTATATTAATTTTACAAAGCCAAAGTGGCCAGGATTTGTATGTATTTGTATAATATTAATTTGTTAAGACAATTCTGGCCAAGATTTATATCAGTGTATGTGTAATTGATAAGAAAAGTGTGTCTAAAGATTATATTGTGTATAATAATTTTGCTATGCCAAATTCTGGCAAGGATTTATTAATTTGTATAACCTGGAGTTTACCTGGAGAGAGTTTCGGGGGTCAACGCCCCCGCGGCCCGGTCTGTGACCAGGCCTCCTGGTGGATCAGCGCCTGATCAACCAGGCTGTTGCTGCTGGCTGCACGCAAACCAACGTACGAGCCACAGCCCGGCTGATCAGGAACTGACTTTAGGTGCTTGTCCAGTGCCAGCTTGAAGACTGCCAGGGGTCTGTTGGTAATCCCCCTTATGTGTGCTGGGAGGCAGTTGAACAGTCTCGGGCCCCTGACACTTATTGTATGGTCTCTTAACGTGCTAGTGACACCCCTGCTTTTCATTGGGGGGATGGTGCATCGTCTGCCAAGTCTTTTGCTTTCGTAGTGAGTGATTTTCGTGTGCAAGTTCGGTACTAGTCCCTCTAGGATTTTCCAGGTGTATATAATCATATATCTCTCCCTCCTGCATTCCAGGGAATACAGGTTTAGGAACCTCAAGCGCTCCCAATAATTGAGGTGTTTTATCTCCGTTATGCGCGCCGTGAAAGTTCTCTGTACATTTTCTAGGTCGGCAATTTCACCTGCCTTGAAAGGTGCTGTTAGAGTGCAGCAATATTCCAGCCTAGATAGAACAAGTGACCTGAAGAGTGTCATCATGGGCTTGGCCTCCCTAGTTTTGAAGGTTCTCATTATCCATCCTGTCATTTTTCTAGCAGATGCGATTGATACACTGTTATGGTCCTTGAAGGTGAGATCCTCCGACATAATCACTCCCAGGTCTTTGACGTTGGTGTTTCGCTCTATTTCGTGGCCAGAATTTGTTTTGTACTCTGATGAAGATTTAATTTCCTCATGTTTACCATATCTGAGTAATTGAAATTTCTCATCGTTGAACTTCATATTGTTTTCTGCAGCCCACTGAAAGATTTGGTTGATGTCCGCCTGGAGCCTTGCAGTGTCTGCAATGGAAGACACTGTCATGTATTAATATACATTTAAAATTTATATTACAATTTTTTACATGTAATTGCTGAGCTCAAGGAGCTGGGATTTATTCAAAGGTAGGTTGTGTCAGTGTTATTGATTGGGTTGAATTTAATACATTGCATCATGGCTGAAAATGAGGAAATTAATGTAGAAGACAAACATATGGAATATAGAGCAAAGAAAGCATCTCTGCAAGCCAGAAAGGGGCATGTAACAAAAGCATACAATAAATGTTTGGAATTAATGAATCAAGAAACTCTGAATACTGATGATTTAAATTTGTATTTAGATGCTTTAGGTAATAGATATGATTCATACAAATTATATTACAACAAATATGAAGGAGATTTATTAGTAAACTGTGTAGATGAGACTGAAGTAGATCTCATAATTAATCAGTATTATGAATTAGAGGAAAAGATTCTTTCTTGTAAAAGTCAGGCCTTGAATAAATTAAAATGTGTAAACCAGGAAGTTAATCAGTCTGCTCCAACAAATAATATGTCTTTGCCAAAACTCCCAGAACTATGTTTATCTGTATTTAATCCTGGTGAAAATTGGGAGGAATTTTGGTCAATTTTTAAAGCAGCTGTGCATGACAGGAGTGACCTAGCCTGTGTAACTAAATTATTTTACCTTAAAGGACAGGTAAGAGGAGATGCTCACATACTCATACAAGCCTTTCCCAATGTAAATGACTCTTACAAGGAAGCAGTTGACTTGTTGAAGGTCACTTATGGTAATATAGAACAAAGTTGGTTGGATCTAGTGAATATCGTTGTTAATTTAAAATCCCCAGATCACACTTACGAAGGTTTACAGCAGTTTAGAGTTAAACTGGAGAGCACTCTCAAAACTTTAAGTAATAAATATAATCTGAAGGATTCAGACTGGTTATTGAGTGCCATGATACAGAATAAATTAAACTATAAAACACTTGAATGGATCTCAAACAAATATCGCAAGGGTTATTTTGGTCTGGAGGAAATAAGATTAGGTCTACAAGAATTGATTGTGCAGTTGCAGACCAGCCAACTAACTCATTTTAAAGATGCAACACATGATAACTCTGAGGTATCTGCCAAGTTTCACAAAGGGAAAAATTATCCTAATGTTAATAATCAAAATTCATTTCCTAAAAGGAGTTACGTAGGGGCATATCAAGGAGCAGGAATCAGAAATAATGATTCTCCACAAGGTAAGAAGAATAAGTACCCTCCTAAGAGTAGCCCAGTTAATAAGAAACCAGTCAAAGAAAGGAGAGATTGTCGTTTCTGTAAGGGTACTCATTTTTCTAAGAATTGCAATGCATACAATTCATGGAATGATAAAGTTGAAAGATTGGAGGAACGTGACAGATGTATCAGGTGTTTAGGTAATCACAATGTAAATTATTGTCATGCTAAATTAAACAACTGTTATCAATGTCACAAAGGAAGACACCATATAGTCATGTGTAAGGGTCTATATGACAATGTTGATAATAATGATAATGTTGACAATCCTGTTATGTCTAAGGCTAAAGTGTCTCCAATTAAATCACGTACCTTACCTTACCTTGGAATTAACAGCCATTTATGTAGGTGTCAAATTAGCTAATTATATAAGAAATAAGCTGCAGGAGATAAATATTAGCGACACTGTAATTTGGTCTGATAATGAGGTATCCTTACAATGGATTCGTAATGGAAACAGTAAAATTGTGTACTGTTATGGGGCTATAGGACCCAACATGTATTTATAAGTAACAGTTACTCTGGAATACCTAATTATATTATATTGATGGGGACTCAGTTCTAAATGTCATAAGGGCTGATCACTCTTAGGACTGAGAGGCAGCTGGGTCAAGCCTTTTTCTCAATATAATAGGTTATACTATAGACACATAAACACACAATTTAAATAAGTAGTTTATAAAGTTGTATTTCTTTTTGTAAAAGTAAAATTAAGGGTGGTAGAATTGTGGTAACTGGAGAATTGTGCTTGGCAACAGTCTTTTGTTTTGGTGGGAGGAGCTTAATAGTCTTTCTCTCTCCCTCTCACTGAGGCTCTCTCTCTGTGGCTGACCTTCAACCTGGCAGGATCTCTGGGTCCTTCTTCTATCTTTTGGGGCATTATGTGTGCTCCAGGGGTGAGTTTTTATAATTTAAGTTGTGGCCACCATACCCAGGGTGACTAAAGTGTGTCAAAACACTGGTTAGCCCAGAGTTACGTCAAGAAGAGAGAAGGACAAAAGTTGTTGGAATACACCATGTGGAGAGCAGCTATGGAGTGTGTAGATCTTTGTTTTGAAAATGTGAGGCTGTAATTGTATATTCTGTACATATCTATTGAGAATACAGTTATATTTTTATAGTAGTAGTTTACATAACCTGTGAAGAGGGCTGGTGAAAGGATATCAGAGACACTCAGGATGATCAGCCATAATGTAAGTATTACCCCTAGACAGATAAGGCCATTACAGACTTTGCAAAAGCCTTCGACAAGTGTGACCATGGTGTAATAGTGCACAAAATGCGTGCTAAAGGAATAACAGGAAAAGTTGGTAGATGGATCTATAATTTCCTCACAAACAGAACACAAAGAGTAGTAGTCAACAGAGTAAAGTCCGAGGTGGCTACGGTGAAAAGCTCTGTTCCACAAGGCACAGTACTCACTCCCATCTTGTTTCTCATCCTCATATCTGACATAGGCAAGGATGTGAGCCACAGCACCGTGTCTTCCTTTGCAGATGACACCCGAATCTGCATGACAGTGTCTTCCATTGCAGACACTGCAAGGCTCCAGGCGGACATCAACCAAATCTTTCAATGGGCTGCAGAAAACAATATGAAGTTCATCGATGAGAAATTTCAATTACTCAGATATGGTAAGCATGAGGAAATTAAAACTTCATCAGAGTACAAAAGAAATTCCCGCCACAAAATAGAGCGGAAAACCAATGTCAAAGACCTGGGAGTGATCATGTCGGAGGATCTCACCTTCAAGGACCATAACACTGTATCAATCGCATCTGCTAGAAAAATGACAGGATGGATAATGAGAACCTTCAAAACTAGGGATGCCAAGCCCATGATGACACTCTTCAGGTCGCTTGTTCTATCTAGGCTGGAATATTGCTGCACACTAACAGCACCTTTCAAGGCAGGTGAAATTGCTGACCTAGAAAATGTACAGAGAACCTTCACGGAGCACATAACGGAGATAAAACACCTCAATTACTGGGAGCGCTTGAAGTTCCTGAACCTGTATTCCCTGGAACGCAGGCAGGAGAGATACATGATTATATACACCTGGAAAATCCTAGAGGGACTAGTACCGAACTTGCACACGAAAATCTCTCACTACGAAAGCAAAATACTTGGCAGACGATGCAACATCCCCCCAATGAAAAGGAGGAGTGTTACTAGCACGTTAAGAGACAATACAATAAGTGTCAGGGGCCCGAGACTGTTCAGCTGTCTCCCAGCATACATAAGGGGGATTACCAATAGACCCCTGGCAGTCTTCAAGCTGGCACTGGACAAGCACCTAAAGTCGGTACCTGACCAGCCGGGCTGTGGCTCGTACTTTGAATTGTGTGCAGCCAGCAGTAACAGCCTGGTTGATCAGGCTCTGATCCACCAGGAGGCATGGTCCCAGACCGGGCCGCAGGGGCGTTGACCCTCGGAACTCTCTCCAGGTAAACTCCAGGTAAACTAGGGTCAGCACTTATTATGCCCAGGACGAGTCCTCCACCAAGGCCAAGGAAGAAGTCACTAAGACGACCAGTACGAGACAGTGCATGTTTTGTGAAGGAGAACACGCTAGTTCAGGGTGCTCGAGCTTCAAAACCTATAACCGAAGGGTTCAACAACTAAGAGAGTTGAGACTCTGTTTCAAGTGTTGTGGGGAACATTTTGCCAGGGACTGTAACGCCCACCTCAATGAGTGTTGGGGCTGCCGGAAAGGTAAGCACCACAGTGCACTGTGTTCTAATGACACCAGATCAGCACACGCTAAGGAGAGCAAGGACAAGCCTGAAGTAGTAGTGAATGTGGTGAGTGCGGCACCGGGGATTTGTTCTGGTGAACAGTTTCAAGGTTCGGTGGCCTTGCCCACCGTAATGGCGGTTGTTATGAATGGGAAGAAGTCTGAAGCAACCTGTTTGTTCTTCGACACTGGGACACAAAGATCCTTTATAACGGAGAGTCTAGCAACTAAATTGAAGATGAAGACAGGTGGTAAGGTTGACATGAAGGTGGAAGGGTTTGGTGGGCAGGTCCCACGCAGGCCTTATCCATTTGTCAATGTGACAGTCAGATTAGCCGGGCATCGATGGGAAATTTCAGCCTTGATAGTGAAGAGGCTGCCCAATATCATTACCACTAAGGTACTGGCTGCAGCAGTCAAACGTCTGAGGGAGTTGGGTGTGAAACTGGTGGAGCCAGACATTGCCACAGACAATGTCAGTAATATAGGAATCTTGGTAGGTGGAGATTACATTGACGAGTTTGTGTCGACGAGAAGGGTTATCAAGGAGGGTGTTGGCCTGTACAGGACTCCAGCGGGGTACATTGCAGTAGGCAGGATACCGGCTCACTTCCCTGCAACCCCGGGAAAGGAGGGCTCCGGTACTACAGCGACTGAGGCTGTACTGGTGATGCGGATTGGTCTGGAGTTTACCTGGAGAGAGTTCCGGGGGTCAACACCCCCGCAGCCAGGTCTGCGACTAGGCCTCCTGGTGAATAAGAGCCTGATCAACCAGGCTGTTACTGCTGGCTGCACGCAATCCAACATACGAACCACAGCCCGGCTGGTCAGGTACCGACTTTTCGTGCTTGTCCAGTGCAAGCTTGAAGACTACCAGGGGTCTATTGGTAATCCCCCTTATGTCTGCTGGGAGGCAGTTGAACAGTCTCGAGCCCCTGACACTTATTGTATTGTCTCTTAACGTGCTAGTGACACCCCTGCTTTTCATTGGGGGGATGTTGCATCGTCTGCTAAGTCTTTTGCTTTCGTTGGGAGTGATTTTTGTGTGCAAGTTCGGTATTAGTCCCTCTAGGATTTTCCAGGTGCATATAATCATGTATCTCTCCCGCCTGCATTCCAGGGAATACAGGTTCGGGAACTTCAAGCTCTCCCAGTAATTGAGGTGTTTTATCTCCGTTATGCGCACCGTGAAGGTTCTCTGTACATTTTCTAGGTTAGCAGCTTCACCTGCATTGAAAGGTGCTGTTGGTCTGCACGAAGATCTACCAGAGTCGCAAGTCGACATAGCCGACAGTGATCCAGTCAATAAACTATGGGACCTGGATGTAGTAGGGATTAAGGGTGACCAGCTGCCCCCCGAAAACAAAGAGACGTATCAAGATTACTTGAACCATGTGCAGTTCAAGGACGGACAGTACTGGGTGCGACTCCCATGGAAACCGGTACACCCAATGCTGCCCACTAATTTCAAGAAGGCATGGGGTCAGTTGAATTCATTGGTGAACAGCCTGACCAAGAAGGGTCTGGTGGGGAAATACGATGACATTATTAAGGAACAGTTGGCCCTCGGGTTCATTGAGAAAGTACCTGATGCTAGCCCTGGGGAAAACACCCATTATCTTCCACACATGGCAGTCACCATGGAGCCAGTAACCACTCCCATTAGAGTGGTCTTCAACTGCAGCTCACAGGTGAGTCCCCGAGAGCCATCGTTGAATGACTGTCTGCTCACAGGGCCCTCCCTGATGCAGAAATTAGCAGATATGTTGTTGAGATTCAGGACAGAGCAGTATGCCTATGTGGCAGATATCAGCAAAGCCTTCCTACGTATTGGGTTGCAGCCACAAGATAGGGACTACACAAGGTTCTTGTGGTTGGCTAACAGGGAGGTGCCCGAGCAAGGGTATGATACCTACAGATTCAGGGGGGTGTTGTTTGGCGCTACTAGTTCACCATTCCTATTGCAGGCCACCATAGACTACAACCTTGTGAACTGTAACAGCCCGCTAAAAGAATTACTGAAGACCCTCAGATGATAGGCTCTTGATGGACATTTACCGAGAGTCTAATCAGGAGATGCTCTCAGCTAACATGCCCTTGAGAGAATAGTTGACAATCCAACGTTGCAAGGCACGGTGGAATGTGACTATGCTGGCTACTCAGTACCTGAGGTAGCATTGGTGTTGGGACTGGAGTGGGAAATCAAGGAAGACAGACTTAGGCTAAAGAGGAAACCTGATGGGGAAGGGAAGCTGACCAGGAGGTCCTTGCTGAGTAAAGTGCAGGCTGCCTTCGACCCTTTGGGTTTGTTGACACCCATCACTATTCGAGGGAGGATGCTAGTGCAAAAGACCTGTGAGCTGAACCTAGGTTGGGATGATCCACTGCCAGAAACAGTCTGCCAGGAGTGGGATCTGGTTAGCAAAGATTTAGCCGAATTGCATGAGTTCACCTTCCCCAGGTCCCTCGGGTGCACCGGGCATGTCTTCTGTGATGCCTCCTCCAGGGCCTATGGGGCAGTAGCATACTTGGTGGTCGGGGACCAGGTCAATCTGGCCACCAGCCATGCACGGGTGACACCCCTGAAGGATTGCTCGATCCCAAAGCTAGAGCTCATGGCGATGTTGCTGGGAGCAAGACTGGGGAAGTATGTAAAGGAGGTGTTGAGTAACCTGAGGGTGACACACACCTATGTATGGACAGACTCAGGGGTGGCCTTACAGTGGGTCCAGAACGACAGCTCCAAGCTCCCCTATGTCAGGAATCGGGTAAAGGAGATACGGGAGCTACAGTCAATGTACTGTATGTACCTACAGATCAAAACCCAGCCGACCTGATAAGCCGAGGGGTGACGCACAAAAAGCTGAGTAAAAGTGAGATTTAGTTCAAAGGCCCAGACTGGTTACCAGCAAAGGAGTACTGGCCGGAGCAGAAATTTGGGGAGACAACCAGCAGCATAGTACACTTTGTGGGGAAACCTGACACGGAATTATTTGACCCCAGACGCTACTCCTCTTGGAGGAGTTGTCTCTCGTGGGTCCCAGAGAATATTGGATATGGCAGTACCGAAGGGAGAGGTTTCCAGGAGTGCTGGAGGTACTGGCGGCAGGGCAGCAGGATATGACATCGGGTCTTGTGCTTGACGGCGACTCAGGGAACAGTAAACTGGTCCACTCATTGGGATTGTTCCTAGATCATGCTGGGCTGATAAGATGCAGGGGAAGACTACAAAACTCTGAGCTCAGTTATGGAGCCAAACATCCCGTGTTACTGGGGAGGGAGGAGGTGGGTGTCAGAGTTATTGATACATGATGCTCATCAGAGAACCATGCATGGTGGGTTTGGAGATACCTTTACCAGTCTTCGTCAGAACTACTGGGTACTGAAAGGCCGAGCTGCCGTCAAAAAGGTGATAGAGTTGCACTGTCTGCCAGCAGTACGATGGGAGGACCCTACCATACTCAGGTCCACCACCGCTGCCTCTGGAGTGGGTACATAGTGACAGGCCCTTTGAGATGGGGAATAGATTATACTGGGGCTATCACGTTGAAGAACCCAGGAGATGATAGGGTAGGCCCTCAGAAAGTATATGTCTGCCTGTTTACTTGTGCCACTACTCGAGCCGTGCATTTGGAGTTGGCGGAAGATATGTCAACAGAGACTTTCGTGAAGTTGTTCAGGAGGTTTACAGCCAAATTCTCGTGCCAGCGATTGATTATCTCGGACAATGGGACGAGCTTCAGAGCAGACGATAAAGTTTTCAGGAATCTTAGGGACAACAGAGAAGTACGAGAATATCTGAAGAGAATAGAGTGCGAGTGGAGGTTCATAGTTCCCAGAGTGCCTTGGCAAGGGGGATTCTATGAACACATGGTGGGTACAGTCAAAAGGTGCATTCGGAAGGTCTTGCACAGCATGTGAGTGAGCATTGATGAATTGAGGACAGTGATAGCTGAGATAGAGGCAAGAGTCAATAACAGGCCTCTGACCTACGTGCAAAATGGGATTGACGAGCAGGAAGCTCTCACCCCAATCACAATCACTTGCTGTTTGGAAGGAGGATTGAGCCCTTCCCCGCAATTTTGAGCCAGTCTTCCAAGGAGCAGGATTATTATGGGCCAGATGGTCCCCCCATCAATGAAGAGCTGCACAGGAGTCACAGCAGACTGGTGAACATCCTGGACAAATGGAACCAGGAGTGGCGCAGGGATTACTTGACAGCCCTGCGAGAACATTTCTATGGTCCAGACCCCGAGGCAAATAAGATGATGCTGAGTGAAGGGGACCTGGTGCTAGTAGAATCCGAGGCACCCAGGGCATGCTGGCCTCTAGGCCTGGTGGTGTCGACCCACCCAGATAAGGCTGGGCAGTTGAGAATGGTGAAGGTGAGAAAGAACGGTGCCGAGACCATAAGGCCCATCAACAGGCTTTTGTCTCGAGGTCCACACGGTGGGACCTGGACAGGAGAAGATAGACCTGAGCTTGACAGACCAGAGTGGCCAGATGACCCATCGAATGGCACTCAATTGAGTCCAGGGCCCACTTGGAGGGCCTGCGGGAGGCAGACTTTATTTAGACTTAGCGCCTACCTTCGCCAGCGGGAGGATGTGGAAATTTATTTGGTCCAAAAGTTCCACAGGGCAGATACGGCATACAAAGATCCCAACATGTCACGGATAAACAGCTGGGTTGGGTGGCCCTTATACCCAACCAAAACACACACACACCCGGGTTGGCAAAGGTGGTTGGAAGGTACTTCTTAATTGATAGATTTACCCATCAGGTAAGAAGTAGGTAGTTTATACTGTTAGTACACTAATATTAGGATTATTGAGGCAACTGTAGATAATAATAATGTAGACCTAAGACCTTAACATAGGTAATAATAGGCCGTTAATGTAGGCAAACACTAGGTTATGTTAGCCAGGGAGAACTGGCAGCCCAAGTTTGAATGCTGGGACACAGGGCTTTGAGACCACCGTGCTTCTAAGACTAGACACCGTTGGAACAGCAAGTGCCGTGATCAGCAGGTGGCGCCCCCACGTGTCTTCACATACTAGACCTGGGGAAATCTGGTGGAGGCACCTCGATGTACCGTAGATGACCTCCTGCATCAGGCCCATACAGTAAGACGAGACCTCCCTTTTCCTATAAGATTCTGGCCAGTGTCTGGGGAAAATTGCAAGCGAGTAGTGCTGTGGCCTTTGTGCAGCTGGCAGTTCGTGACCAGTATGTACCGGCGTCTCTTGTCACCCTAGAAGCTAGTGTCACTCTCTGCATAGTTAGTCTAGGGGTTACACACCCCCTTGGAAACTGGAATTTCTGAGGTGCAGGCAGGTCACTAATATCGACTGAATATTGCAGGAATTAAGGCTCCCGGTTGCACGTGGTTCTGAGGGGAAGTCCACAGGGACTAATGCTTAGGGAGGTGGAAGACTGAGACACATTCGCCAACACCAAGTAAGTTAGCCCTTTATTCGTGCATGCAGGTGAGATTTCTTGCAACATCAGTCATTTATGAAAATCTGTCCTATAAGCCACTTGTGAGGCTGAGGTACCGACCTCAGGGCTCGGTGTCAACAGAGTTTGCCAGGGTAGACAACTCACATGGAGACAGTCCAGACAAATTTTCACACCTGGTCTAGTTGGGAACTTCTAGCTTCTGTTTCTATTTATAAAGGCGCTCCTGTTCCCTTTTCTTTCAACGTCCAGCTTTGGGCAATTTATGTCCTTTCGTGGTGCCCCGTGGCCCGGCAGCTAAAGCTGTAGCTTCGCACGGCGAGTTTACGGGTTCGATTCCCGGCGAGGGTAGAAACATTAAGCGTTTTTCCTCGATGAAATTGCTAAATGAGCATGATAATGTTCGAATTGAGCCTAGTCACATATATGGTGGCATTCTTGATCTGCGTCTTGGATTTAATACATATACGATGCATGACTGTCATAGTTGATGATCTTCTATCTGATCACTTCCCAAGACTAACAACTGTCAATCTTGATCACATCTCCAGCAGTCAAGGAGCTAAATACAGAAGGAGGAAACTTATTCTCAAACCAGAACACAGAGACAACTTTATTAACCACTTGGATCAATGGTATAAGAATTACGAGCCCATTGGCACACAAAAATTTAATGATTTAATTACCACTATTGAGAGTGTTCTCACAGGTCAAGTGGGCAGGAATAGGAAACAAAGACCCTCCACTATAAATAACAATAAAAACCAATGTAAATACTATAATGATCCACAGCTACACAATCTAACACATGCAGCTAGGAGGATTGGTAAAGCATACCGTGAATGTAGAACCCCAGACCTGCTCAGAACGTTCCAAGCTGCACTAACAAATACAAGGAATAGAAAGCAAGAACTTAGGCAATGGGAATGGGAACAGTTTGTTAGTGGTTTAAATAGGTCCACCCCTTTAAGTTTGGCTTGGAAAGGTATAAATAAAATAACCAGGAAAAAGACTGGCAATGTTGCTCATCCCTTTCCTCTTGAAAAAGCAAATGACCTCATAAATGACTGATCCAAAACATCCAGGCATGAAAACCTTCCATCTCATATTAGAAAAAATTTAGAGAGTACTTCTGAAGAAATGTTGAAACTGGTTAATTTTATGAGCCAAAATATTGATGAGAGTGATTGCCTCTTTACCGAGTATGAATTAGATAATGCATTAACTAAAGGTCGATCAACTGCTCCTGGAGAGGATGGTATAACCTATGATATTCTCAGAACTCTAAGGCACGTGCCTGATAACCCTTTGTTGGCACTGTATAATCTCAGTTACATTGAGGGCGTTCTTCCTACTTCCTGGACCAATAGTCTCATTGTGCCTATCCCTAAGCCCCAACAGCCTGATACATTTAGGCCGATCTCCTTAACTAGTTGTCTTTGTAAAACTTTTGAAAGAATGATACTTAACAGACTGTACTACAGAATCAGACATCAACTTTCCCCCTACCTCTATGGGTTCATGAAAGGTAAAAGTGTGCAGAACTGTATTTCCACCTTTCTCACTGCACACACCTCTACTAGTTTTACCACTTTTCTTGATCTAAAATCTGCATTTGATATTGCGAACAGAACCGTTATACTACATGAACTAGCCAAAATGAATATTGGTGGTAGCTTACTCTGCTGGATAATAGGATATCTGTCAAATAGAGTATCCTCTGTCCTTTACCAAGGCTTCAGAAGTGATTCTAAAGAAATGTCTTTAGGTACACTGCAGGGAGTTGTTCTTAGTCCCATTCTATTTAATATTCAGATTAATGCTCTCCTAAATGCACTACCTGCCTCACCTAAATATATAGCTATAAGCTATGCTGATGATATCATGATCCATATAACAGGGCATAAGAAGATGAATACCATTCTTAATGAAGTTCAAGCAATTTGTAATCGACTAGGCCTCATAATATCTTCCTCTAAAACAAAGATATTAACAAGCAAACGACATCCCCCACCCATCTATTTGCAGGGTGAAATCATTAGCTACGTTTAAAAACTTACAGATATCTTAGTGTAGATGTACCCTTTAACAAATCCACTATACCACAACTAAACAAGAAATGCAAAGCTAGGCTAAATGCTCTCAAAGCTGTTGTTGGCTACAACCCCAACTATGGTGCTAATGTGAGAATCGTGAGAATGATGTACATAGCCTATATTAGGTCCTTAATTGATTATGCTGCTCCCATGTTGATATTAGCTAGAGAAAGTTCTCTCCGACCCTTGGAGTTAATGCAAAATGAAGCTCTCAGGATTATTCTTGGCTGTCCCAGATCTACAAAAGTTCTTAACATGAGGAAGGAGCTTGGTATTTCTAGTATCAGTGATAGGATTGTTGAGATTAACACTGTACGGTATTAGAATGTTGAGAAACGAACCAGACACTGTCACAATGAATCTTACCAAGTGTCTAGAGGTAAATACACACAGATCTAAATGGATTTTAAAATTGCAATTGCATTAAGTTTTATAACCTTCATGATCTGTATCACTGTCGGCAACAAGAGCATTTCACCCCTCCATGGAAGATGTGTTCATTTAATATCACATACCTACAAGTCCCACTCAGAAGTGTTCAAGAAATGGCTAAGTATTTTATCCACAGTGGTATATTACAGACCATTCTGGAGAAATACCCTGACTTTGCTAGCTGTAAATAAAGCATTACTACATATGTGTGTGTGTGTGTGTGTGTGTGTGTGTGTGTGTGTGTGTGTGTGTGTGTGTGTGTGTTTGTGTGTTTGTGTGTGTGTGTGTGTGTGTGTGTGTGTGTGTGTGTGTGTGTGTGTGTGTGTGTGTGTGTGTGTGTGTGTGTGTGTGTGTGTGTGCACTCACCTAGTTGAGATTGCAGGGGTCGAGTCCAAGCTCCTGTGTGTGTGTGTGCGTGTGTGTTTGTGTGTGCGTGTGTATGTGTATGAGTGTTTGTGTGTGTGTGTGTGTGTGTGTGTATGAGTGTGTGTGTGTGTATGAGTTTGTGTATGTGTGTGTGTGTGTGTGTGTTTATGTGTGTGTGTTTATGTGTTTGTGTGTGTGTGTGTGTGTGTGTGTGTGTGTGTGTGTGTGTGTGTGTGTGTGTGTGTGTGTGTGTGTGTGTGTGTGTGTGTGACTCAACAATCAATATTTGCACCAATAACTCACTACAGTTGTGACCGGGTGTGGAAGTGTGAATTGCTCATTACTCTAAAATTTGTTCATGATTGTAGCCATGTATAAATGCAAGTAACCATTCTTACAGTATTCATTACCTTTGTAACTTGTGAGTTCATTACCTTGTACCTAGTTCAGCCATCATAACTTTGGGGCCCAGTCCCTGGACCCATTGTGTACCTCTATAATCTGTTAATAACTTTGTAACTTGTCATGATTGTGACTAGACCTACCTGGAGTTCATTACCTTTGTAAATTCATTACCTCTGTAACTTGCTCAGCCATCAAAACTTTGAGGCCCAGTCCCTGGACCCATTATGTACCTCTGTAATCTTTTGACTACCGCCCACAGGATGGGTATGGGGTGCATAATAAACATATTAAACTAGCTAACTAACCTCCCAAGAAGCTCATTGCTTGTAATCCCTTCCTTAAATCTCTTGTTAGAGCAACTGCTCAAGAAGAAATTTCTCACCTAGCTGGTAGTAATAAGTTATCACAAGTTATATACACTGATGGATCTAAACAGGAGTCTTCTGGCAGGGCTGCATCTGCTCTTGTTGCCACCTCCCTAGTTAAGAACGATAATAAATTTGTTGAGTTAGGCATAAGAATTAACAACTGGGCGTCTACACTGCAAACTGAATTGTTTGCAATCCTAATGGCGCTAAAGCTAACCTATGACTCTGAGCTTGACTCTATCATCATTACTGATTCTATGTCATCATTGAAGGCTCTTGACTCATATAATGACTCCAACAACATGCTCATTGGAGAAGCCAGGTATAGATACTCAAAAATTAGGGACAAAGGAATTAATGTACAATTGCTATGGATCCCATCACACATTGGATTACTCCTTCATGATAAAGTTGATATGTTAGCCAAGAAGAGTACCCAGAAGGAGAATGTAGAATATAACTTTGGTATAACTGTGTCTAGCATTAGGAATAATATTAGGAGAGAAGTAAATAATGAAAATGATTGTTATATGAATGCAGTTAGAAGCCTGAGTAGATCTATAACCCACTTTGATAACATGAACGTTGATAAGTATGTTTATGGAGCAACGTGCAATGTGAACAGACTGACTGATGTTGTAGTGGCCAGGCTTAGGCTTGGTTACAAGTACTTCTGGCAGTTTGGGAGACACACAGATGATGATCAAACTAAATGTAAATTATGTGATCAGGCATATGGTCACTGTCTTGAACACTATGTGCTTAATTGTCCACTTATTGAGGAATACAGAGACAGACAGTATAATAACGTATGTGACATGTCAAGATATCTTATTAATGAAAATAAGATACCAGGTATACTAAGCAAATTTCCTAAATTTGCTTGTAACAGATAAGTGAACTATAGATATGTAGATATAAATCCATATGTATTCCTGTTAACCCTTTGCGGCCTAGTTCCTAGGCCTTTTGAGTATCCATATGCTCTCGCGCTACCGTCAACAGGATGGATATGGGGTGCACAATAAACTAGCCACGTCAGTGGCAAAATCTAATCTCTAATCGGTTGTCTATGTTCACTCATCATTAAAATGGGTACCTATGAGTTAGACGACTGGTGTGCGTCGACAAAACTAATCTAATTTGCCCTTAATGTTCTGCAAAACAAGCGGCTTTCTATATAGTAGCATGTCATTGATGTCAGCTAGGACTGTATAACTTGTACATGTACTTTTAGTAAATAAAGATATTATTATTATTATTATTATTATTATTATTATTATTATTATTATTATATCAGGAAGCAGGGCTCGATACAGCAGTAAGCCGTCAGTGGCTCTTACAAACCCAACAATAAGAAGATCTCTCACAAGTTTGTCTCTGCAACACCATTAAGTAAGCAGTTCAAGTTATTGTTCCTCAATCTCCTGATGACTGAGGTGTGTAGGAAAACTTCTCTACAAATGTTGTATTGTAGAAGTTCGTAATATATGCAGAAAATATATAAATTTTTGTGTTAAGCTGCATTATCTTTTGATTTGCCCTCCACTGTTAACACATAAAATTAAGACCTTATTCTGCTTATTCAGTTCAGAAAATTTAAGAAGGCCAAGCAGTGTCCTATTTTCCAATTGGGTCCTTAGGTTCCGGCTTAAGTGGCACAACAACAACAATGACAAAAAATAACAGCAACAGTAATGACAACAACAATAACATCAGCATGAACAACAATAATGACAACAGAACAACATAACATCATCATCATAACATGACAAAAACTACTTGATGGCAAAATGACACATAATGAAAAAACATACCTGGAGATTACCTGGAGAGAGTTTCGGGGGTCAACGCCCCCGTGGCCCGGTCTGTGACCAGGCCTCCTGGTGGATCAGTGCCTGATCAACCAGGCTGTTGCTGCTGGCTGCACGCAAACCAACGTACGAGCCACAGCCCGGCTGATCAGGAACTGACTTTAGGTGCTTGTCCAGTGCCAGCTTGAAGACTGCCAGGGGTCTGTTGGTAATCCCCCTTATGTGTGCTGGGAGGCAGTTGAACAGTCTCGGGCCCCTGACACTTATTGTATGGTCTCTTAACGTGCTAGTGACACCCCTGCTTTTCATTGGGGGGATGGTGCATCGTCTGCCAAGTCTTTTGCTTTCGTAGTGAGTGATTTTCGTGTGCAAGTTCGGTACTAGTCCCTCTAGGATTTTCCAGGTGTATATAATCATGTATCTCTCCCTCCTGCGTTCCAGGGAATACAGGTTTAGAAACCTCAAGCGCTCCCAGTAATTGAGGTGTTTTATCTCCGTTATGCGCGCCGTGAAAGTTCTCTGTACATTTTCTAGGTCGGCAATTTCACCTGCCTTGAAAGGTGCTGTTAGTGTGCAGCAATATTCCAGCCTAGATAGAACAAGTGACCTGAAGAGTGTCATCATGGGCTTGGCCTCCCTAGTTTTGAAGGTTCTCATTATCCATCCTGTCATTTTTCTAGCAGATGCGATTGATACAATGTTATGGTCCTTGAAGGTGAGATCCTCCTACATAATCACTCCCAGGTCTTTGACGTTGGTGTTTCGCTCTATTTCGTGGCCAGAATTTGTTTTGTACTCTGATGAAGATTTAATTTCCTCATGTTTACCATATCTGAGTAATTGAAATTTCTCATCGTTGAACTTCATATTGTTTTCTGCAGCCCACTGAAAGATTTGGTTGATGTCCGCCTGGAGCCTTGCAGTGTCTGCAATGGAAGACACTGTCATGCAGATTCGGGTGTCATCTGCAAAGGAAGACACGGTGCTGTGGCTGACATCCTTGTCTATGTCGGATATGAGGATGAGGAACAAGATGGGAGCTAGTACTGTGCCTTGTGGAACAGAGCTTTTCACCGTAGCTGCCTCGGACTTTACTCTGTTGACGACTACTCTCTGTGTTCTGTTAGTGAGGAAATTATAGATCCATCGACCGACTTTTCCTGTTATTCCTTTAGCGCGCATTTTGTGCGCTATTACGCCATGGTCACACTTGTCGAAGGCTTTTGCAAAGTCTGTATATATTACATCTGCATTCTTTTTGTCTTCTAGTGCATTTAGGACCTTGTCGTAGTGATCCAGTAGTTGAGACAGACAGGAGCGACCTGTTCTAAACCCATGTTGCCCTGGGTTGTGTAACTGATGGGTTTCTAGATGGGTGGTGATCTTGCTTCTTAGGACCCTTTCAAAGATTTTTATGATATGGGATGTTAGTGCTATTGGTCTGTAGTTCTTTGCTGTTGCTTTACTGCCCCCTTTGTGGAGTGGGGCTATGTCTGTTGTTTTTAGTAACTGAGGGACGACCCCCGTGTCCATGCTCCCTCTCCATAGGATGGAAAAGGCTCGTGATAGGGGCTTCTTGCAGTTCTTGATGAACACAGAGTTCCATGAGTCTGGCCCTGGGGCAGAGTGCATGGGCATGTCATTTATCGCCTGTTCGAAGTCATTTGGCGTCAGGATAACATCGGATAGGCTTGTGTTAATCAAATTTTGTGGCTCTCTCATAAAAAATTCATTTTGATCTTCGACTCTCAGTCTGGTTAGCGGCTTGCTAAAAACTGAGTCATATTGGGACTTGAGTAGCTCACTCATTTCCTTGCTGTCATCTGTGTAGGACCCATCTTGTTTAAGTAGGGGCCCAATACTGGGCGTTGTTCTCGATTTTGATTTGGCATAGGAGAAGAAATACTTTGGGTTTCTTTCGATTTCATTTATAGCTTTTAGTTCTTCCCGCGATTCCTGACTCCTAAAGGATTCTTTTAGCTTAAGTTCGATGCTTGCTATTTCTCTGACCAGTGTCTCCCTGCGCATTTCAGATATATTGACCTCTTTTAGCCGCTCTGTTATTCTTTTCCGTCGCCTGTAAAGGGAGCGCCTGTCTCTTTCTATTTTACATCTACTTCTCCTTTTTCTTAGAGGAATAAGCCTTGTGCATACATCGAGTGCCACCGAGTTAATCTGTTCTAGGCATAAGTTGGGTCTGTGTTGCTTAGTATATCTTCCCAGCTTATATCGGTTAGGACTTGGTTTACTTGGTCCCACTTTATGTATTTGTTATTGAAATTGAATTTGGTGAATGCTCCCTCGTCACTAGTCTCATTTTGTCGGTCTGGGGCTCCTCGCATACATGTCTGAACCTCAATTATGTTGTGATCTGAGTATATTGTTTTTGATATGGTGACATTTCTTATCAGATCATCATTGTTAGTGAATATGAGGTCTAGTGTATTCTCCAGTCTAGTAGGCTCTATTATTTGCTGGTTTAAATTGAATTTTGTGCAGAGATTTAAAAGCTCGTGTGAGTGTGAGTTTTCATCAGAGCTGCCTCCTGGTGTTATTACTGCAACAATATTATTTGCTATATTCCTCCATTTTAGGTGCCTTAAGTTGAAATCCCCCAGGAGCAAGATGTTGGGTGCAGGAGCTGGAAGATTTTCCAGACAGTGGTCAATTTTTAACAGCTGTTCCTGGAATTGCTGAGATGTTGCATCCGGAGGCTTGTAGACTACCACAATGACTAGGTTTTGGTTCTCGACCTTTACTGCTAAAACTTACACTACGTCATTTGAGGCATTAAGCAGTTCTGTGCAAACAAGTGACTCTGCAATGTACAGGCCAACCCCCCCCCCCCCCCCTTTTGCCTGTTCACTCTGTCACATCTGTATAGGTTGTAACCTGGGATCCATATTTCATTGTCCAAGTGATCCTTTATGTGGGTCTCAGTGAAAGCCGCGAACATTGCCTTTGCCTCTGCAAGCAGTCCACGGATGAAAGGTATTTTGTTGTTTGTTGCTGGCTTTAGACCCTGTATATTTGCAAAGAAGAATGTTATCGGACTGGTGGTATTGTTGGTACTGGGGCGGGATTTTTTTTCCGGCATTAGTATCTGTATCTGTTGGTTACATGACGACAAAATGGCAACTTAATGACAATAACATGACGGCAACATGATGACAAAAAACGTGACAGCAGAAACATGAGACAACATGACATCATTGGCACAGTATATGGGCATAGTATATAGAAAGTTCCTGGTTATAAAGACTATTTCGGGCAACTTAGGTTAGTATTATCCCCCAGACATAGTCACACTCACTACAAAAGCAAAAGACTTGGCAGACGATGCACCATCCCCCCAATGAAAAGCAGGGGTGTCACTAGCACGTTAAGAGACCATACAATAAGTGTCAGGGGCCCGAGACCGTTCAACTGCCTCCCAGCACACATAAGGGGGATTACCAACAAACCCCTGGCAGTCTTCAAGCTGGCACTGGACAAGCACCTAAAGTCAGTTCCTGATCAGCCGGGCTGTGGCTCGTATGTTGGTTTGCGTGCAGCCAGCAGCAACAGCCTGGTTGATCAGGCCCTGATCCACCAGGAGGCCTGGTCACAGACCGGGCCACGGGGCGTTGACCCTGGGAACTCTGTCCAGGTAAACTCCAGGTAAACATTGTATCAATCGCATCTGCTAGAAAAATGACAGGATGGATAATGAGAACCTTCAAAACTAGGGAGGCCAAGCCCATGATGACACTCTTCAGGTCACTTGTTCTATCTAGGCTGGAATATTGCTGCACACTAACAGCACCTTTCAAGGCAGGTGAAATTGCTGACCTAGAAAATGTACAGAGAACCTTCACGGCGCACATAACGGAGATAAAACACCTCAATTACTGGGAGCGCTTGAGGTTACTAAAACTGTATTCCCTGGAACGCAGGCGGGAGAGATACATGGTTATACAGGAGGGCCCCACTTATACGGCAGGTTAGGTTCCAGGCTACCGCCGTAAAGCGGAAACCGCCGTAAAGTGGAACACCCTTTTCTTCCACTTATAAATGCATACAAACACTAGATAACAAGTTTACACTAACATATATTAAGTTAGCAATAGAACCAGGCATCAAAAAACAATAAAAAAGTACAATACACACATAGTGCACTCATTACTTACCTTAAAATATTTATAGTCTTAATCTAGGGTGAGACAAGTAGTATTTATTGTAAGAAATCAAGTGTGGTATGCATGGTGTCAGCCAGGCTACCATACCAGGCCACCCCACCCACACATACTATTCTATGATATTTAAGCATCACAGAGCGATAAAATGTATATACAGTTCACTCATTACTTACCTTAAAATATTTGTAGTCTTAATGTAGGGTCAGGAGTAAGTAAATGAGATAAAACGAATAAATGAGAGAGAGAAAGAATGAGTACATGATAGGGGACAGGCGCAGAGTTATGTAATCAAACCAGGTGAATGTAAGTTTTGTAAACAAACGAAGTGTACACGTCTGGTTTGTGTACAAGTTACATTGTGTACAGGTTGTCTCTACATTGATACGGTAGAATTAATAAAGAAGAACACTCCCATTCTCATGTAACATCATTTTGAGAAGAAATGAAGCTCTGAGTGAAGGCAATGGAAATAAGTCACACTGACTTTTTTGGGTTATCCTAGGTTCTCTACACGTATGTTGTTATGTATGTTAATCTATGTAACTGTATTTGTGTATACCTGAATAAACTTACTTACATACATACAAAAGGAATAATTTTCTACAGTTACCCCCAGTAACACATTTTCTCTTATGTTAGATTAGAGAAAATGTTATTCTTGCCGTCACTTGTACAAGTTATGTGGCTCCCACATCTTATATTTATGTTTATTTATTCTATTGTGGGGTGTATTTATCATCTTTTTATGTTATGTATCGTGTTTATTATATAATTTTGAAAAAAAATATCATGGATGGATTAATGAAAATGTGTATATTAACGTAATATACGACATTTAATGAGACTCGGTGAGTATTGTTATTATTATCATTTCTAATATGGCATCACTTGTGCAAGTCGTCTGCAACCACATCTCACATTTATGTTTATTTATTCTACTGTGGGGTGTATTTATCTTATTTATGTTATGCATCGTGTTTATTATATAATTTTGAAAAAAATATCATGGATGGATTAATGAAAATGTGTATATTAACATAATATACGACATTTAAATGACCCGATGATTATTATTATCATTACTAATATGACGTCTGGAGACATAAGACACTTACCAATTTTAATGTGTACCTGCATGCCAGCACAGTATGTAAGTTTATTTAGGTACAGGTATACATAAGTATAATTATCAGAGTATATATAAAATATGAAATAACTTTTAAAAACATTTGAAATTTTGGAGTTTCCAGACAAAATGGAGAGACTTAGTGCTTACTGAGCTCATGGAGAATGTAAACAAACAGGGTGGGGCACGGTGACCGTATTAGAAAGTCAGTTGGGGGGAGCCGTATAGCGAGTTTTGGTCATAATTTGAAATGTCTGTATTAGCGGAACGCCGTAAAGTGAAACGCCGTAAAGCGGGGCCTTCCTGTATACACCTGGAAAATCCTAGAGGGACTAGTACCAAACTTGCACACGAAAATCACTCACTACGAAAGCAAAAGACTTGGCAGACGATGCAACATCCCCCCAATGAAAAGCAGGGGTGTCACTAGCACGTTAAGAGACCATACAATAAGTGTCAGGGGCCCAAGACTGTTCAACTGCCTCCCAGCATACATAAGGGGGATTACCAACAGACCCAGCCAGAGTAGAAACATTGGACGTGTTTCTTTCCACCTGTTGTCTATGTTCCCCATCAGTAAAATGGGTACCTGGGTGTTAGTCGACTGGTGTGGGTCGCATCCTGGGACACTGACCTAAGGAGGCCTGGTCACAGACCGGGCCGCGGGGGCGTTGACCCCCGGAACTCTCTCCAGATAAACTCTCTCCAGATAAACCCTTGGCAGTCTTCAAGCTGGCACTGGACAAGCACCTAAAGTCGGTTTCTGACCAGCCGGGCTGTGGCTCGTACGTTGGTTTGCGTGCAGCCAGCAGCAACAGCCTGGTTGATCAGGCTCTGATCCACCAGGAGGCCTGGTCACAGACCGGGCCGTGGAGGCGCTGACCCCCGGAACTCTCTCCAGGTAAACACTCCACAAAGGGGGCAGTAAAGCAACAGCAAAGAACTACAGACCGATAGCACTAATATCCCATATCATAAAACTCTTTGAAAGGGTCCTAAGAAGCAAGATCACCACCCATCTAGAAACCCATCAGTTACACAACCCAGGGCAACATGGGTTTAGAACAGGTCGCTCCTGTCTGTCTCAGCTATTGGGTCACTACGACAAGGTCCTAGATGCACTAGAAGACAAAAAGAATGCAGATGTAATATATACAGACTTTGCAAAAGCCTTCGACAAGTGTGACCATGGCGTAATAGCGCACAAAATGTGTGCTGAAGGAATAACAGGAAAAGTCGGTCGATGGATCTATAATTTCCTCACTAACAGAACACAGAGAGTAGTCATCAACAGAGTAAAGTCCGAGGCAGCTACGGTGAAAAGCTCTGTTCCACAAGGCACAGTACTCGCTCCCATCTTGTTCCTCATCCTCATATCCGACATAGACAAGGATGTCAGCCACAGCACTGTGTCTTCCTTTGCAGATGACACCCGAATCTCCATGACAGTGTCTTCCATTGCAGACACTGCAAGGCTCCAGGCGGACATCAACCAAATCTTTCAGTGGGCTGCAGAAAACAATATGAAGTTCAACGATGAGAAATTTCAATTACTCAGATATGGTAAACATGAGGAAATTAAATCTTCATCAGAGTACAAAACAAATTCTGGCCACAAAATAGAGCGAAACACCAACGTCAAAGACCTGGGAGTGATCATGTCGGAGGATCTCACCTTCAAGGACCATAACATTGTATCAATCGCATCTGCTAGAAAAATGACAGGATGGATAATGAGAACCTTCAAAACTAGGGAGGCCAAGACCATGATGACACTCTTCAGGTCACTTGTTCTATCTAGGCTGGAATATTGCTGCACACTAACAGCACCTTTCAAGGCAGGTGAAATTGCTGACCTAGAAAATGTACAGAGAACCTTCATGGCGCTCATAACGGAGATAAAACACCTCAATTACTGGGAGCGCTTGACGTTCCTAAAACTGTACCTGGAGTTTACCTGGAGAGAGTTCCGGGGGTCAACGCCCCCGCGGCCCGGTCTGTGACCAGGCCTGGTGGATCAGAGCCTGATCAACCAGGCTGTTGCTGCTGTCTGCACACAAACCAACGTATGAGCCACAGCCTGGCTGGTCAGGAACCGACTATAGGTGCTTGTCCAGTGCCAGCTTGAAGACTGCCAGGGGTCTGTTGGTAATCCCCCTTATGTATGCTGGGAGGCAGTTGAACAGTCTCGGGCCCCTGACACTTATTGTATGGTCTCTTAACGTGCTAGTGACACCCCTGCTTTTCATTGGGGGGATGTTGCATCGTCTGCCAAGTCTTTTGCTTTCGTAGTGAGAGATTTTCGTGTGCAAGTTCGGTACTAGTCCCTCTAGGATTTTCCAGGTGTATATAATCATGTATCTCTCCCGCCTGCGTTCCAGGGAATACAGTTTTAGGAACCTCAAGCGCACCTAACGTTGGTTCCTGACCAGCCGGGCTGTGGCTCATACGTTGGTTTGCGTGCAGCCAGCAGCAACAGCCTGGTTGATCAGGCTCTGATCCACCAGGAGGCCTGGTCACAGACCGGGCCGCGGGGGCGTTGACCCCCGGAACTCTCTCCAGGTAAACTCCAGGATGCAACCTACAACAATCTACTAAAACCCAGGTACCCAACATTCCACCAATGCCACCCCTCAGAGTAGGTTCCTTGATGCTGGTGAGGGGCTCTTGATCACGGGAACTGGATCTGTGCTCAAGTTCCTTGAATTAAGCCTGTATACCTTCCATTCCACCCAACACACAGGTGCTGTATAAACCTATGGGTTTAGGATTTTTCCTTTGATTATAATAATAATCCACCCATGCCAGGGATCAATCCTGGACCCTTAATAACACTATGTATACCTGGAGGGGGTTTCAGGAGTCAACACCCCCTGCTGCCTGGTCTGTGACCAGGTCTTGTGGATCAAGGCCTGATCAACCAGGCTGTTACTACTGACTACACATAAACCAACGTATGAACCACAGCCCAGCTAGCCAGGTACTGACTTTAGGTGCCTGTCCAGTGCCTCTTGAAGACAGCCAGGGGTCTGTTGGTAATCCCCCTTATGTATGCTGAGAGGCAGTTGAACAGTTTGGAGCCCCTGACACTTATTGTGTTGTCTCTAAGTGTACTTGTGGTGCTTTTTATTGGTGGGATGTTTTATCTCCTGTCCAGTCTTTTGCTTTTGTAAAGAGTGATTTTCATATGCAGATTTGGAACTGGTCCCTCTAAGATTTTCCTAGTGTATATTATCATGTATCTTTCTCACTTGCATTCTAGGGAATGCAAATCAAGGGACTTCAACCATTCCCATTTATTGTACTTCTAGTCATTTGATAGTCTACAAGCCTCCGGATACAACGTCCCAACAATTCCAGGAACACCTGTTGAGAATTGACCACTGTCTGGAAAAACCTTCCACCTCCTGCCCCCACCATCTTGTTCCTGGGGGATTTCAACTTAAGGCACCTAAAATGGAGGAATATAGCAAATAATGTTGTTGCAGTGATAACACCAGGAGGCAGCTCAGACGAGAACTCACACACACGAGCTTTTAAATCTCTGCACAAAATTCAACTTAAACCAGGAAATAATAGAGCCTACTAGACTGGAGAATACACTGGACCTCATCTTCACTAACAATGATGATCTGATACGAAATGTCCCCATATCAAAAACAATATACTCGGATCACAGCATAATCGAGGTTCAGACATGTATGCGCGGAGTCCCAGTCCGACAAAATGGGATCAGTCACGAGGGAGCCTTCACCACATTCAACTTCGATAACAGTAACATAAAGTGGGACCAAGTAAACCAAGTCCTAAATGATATAAGCTGGGAAGACAGACTAAGTAACACAGACCCCAACTTACACCTAGAACAGATTAACTCTGTGGCACTCGATGTATGCTCAAGGCAATTTCCTTTAAGAAAAAGGAGGAGTAGATGTAAAACAGAAAGAGACAGGCGCTCCCTTTACAGGCGATGGAAAAGAATAACAGACCAGCTAAAAGAGGCCAATATATCTGCAATGTGTAAGAAGACAATGGTCAGGGAAATAGCAAACATCGAACTTAAGCTAAAGGAATCTCATAGGAGTCAGGAATCACGGGAAGAACTAAAAGCCATAAATGAAATCAAAAGAAACCCAAAGTATTTCTTTTCCTATGCCAAATCAAAGTCGAGAACAAAATCCAGTATTGGGCCCCTACTTAAACAAGATGGGTCTTACACAGATGACAGCAAGGAAATGAGTGAGCTACTCAAGTCCCATTATGACTCAGTTTTTAGCAAGCCAGCCAATAACCAGACTGAGAGTCGAAGATCTAAATGAATTTTTTATGAGCCACAGAATTTGGTAAACACAAACCTATCTGATGTTATCCTGACACCAAATGAGTTCAAACAGGCGATAAATGACATGCCCATGCACTCTGCCCCAGGGCCAGACTCATGGAACTCTGTGCAAGAAGCCACTGTCATGTGCTTCTAACATCCTATGGAGAGGGAGCATGGACACTGGGGTCGTCCCACAGTTACTAAAAACAACAGACATAGCCCCGCTCCACAAATGGGGCAGTAAAGCAATAGCAAAGACCTACTGACTGATAGCATTAACATCCCATATCATAATCTTTGAAAGGGTCCTAAGAAGCAAGATCGCCACCCATCTAGATACCCATCAATTACACAACCCAGGGCAACATGGGTTTAGAGCAGGTCTCTCCTGTCTGTCCCAACTACTAGACCACTATGACAAGGTCCTAGATGCACTAGAAGACAAAAAGAATGCAGATACACAGACTTTGCAAAAGCCTTCGACAAGTGTGACCATGGCGTAATAGCGCACAAAATGTGTACTAAAGGAATAACAGGAAAAGTTGGTAGGTGGATCTATAACTTCCTCACAAATAGAACACAAAGAGTAGTAGTAAACAGTCAAGTCTGAGGCAGCTACGGTGAAAAGCTCTGTTCAGCAAGGCACAGTACTCGCTCCCATCTTGTTCCTCATCCTCATGTCTGACATAGACAAGGATGTAAGCCACAGCACCGTGTCTTCCTTTGCAGATGACATCCGAATCTGCATGACAGTGTCTTCCATTGCAGACACTGCAAGGCTCCAGGCGGACATCAACCAAATCTTTCAGTGGGCTGCAGAAAACAATATGAAGTTCAACGATGAGAAATTTCAATTACTCCGATATGATAAACATGAGGAAATTAAAACTTCATCAGCGTATAAAACAAATTCCAGCCACACAATAGAGCAAAAAACTAACGTCAAAGACCTGGGAGTGATCATGTCGGAGGATTTCACCTTCAAGGACCATAACATTGTATCAATCGCATCTGCTAGAAAAATAACAGGATGGATAATGAGAACCTTCAAAACTAGGGATGCCGAGCCCATGATGACACTCTTAGGTTGCTTGTTCTTACTGTGCTGGAATATTGCTACACACATACAGCACCTTTCAAGGGAGGTGAAATTGCTGACCTAGAAAATGTACAGAGAACCTTCACAGCACACATAATGGAGATAAAACACCTCAGTTACTGGGAGCGCTTAAAGTTCCTGAACCTGTACTCCCTGGAACGCAGGCGGGAGAGATACGTGATTATAGACACCTGGAAAATCCTAGAGGGACTAGTACCGAACTTGCACACGAAAATCACTCTCTTCAAAAGCAAAAGACTCGGCAGACGATGCAACATCCCCCCATTGAAAAGCAGGGGTGTCACTAGCACGATAAGAGACAACAATAAGTGTCAGGGGCCCAAGACTGTTCAACTGGTTCCCAGCATACATAAGAGGGATTACCAATAGACCCCTGGCTGTCTTCCAGCAGGCACTGGACAGGCACCTAAAGTCGGTACCTCACCAACCGGGCTGTGGCTCGTACGTTGGATTGCATGCAGCCAGCAGTAACATCCTGATTGATCAGGCCCTGTTCCACCATGAGGCCTGGTCACAGACCATGCCGCGGGAGCGTTGACCCTCGGAACTCTCTCCAGGTAAACTCCAGGTATACATGTCATGAAAGTTCTCTGTATATTCTCTAGGTCTGCAATTTTGCCTGGCTTGAAAGGGGCCATTAGTGTACAGCAGTATTCCAGCCTAGAGAGAACAAGCGATTTGAAGAGAATCATTATTGGCTTGGCATCTCTAGTTCTGAAGGTTCTTGTCCATCCTATTATTTTCCTAGCAGATATGACAGAAACGTTCTTGTGATTCTTGAAAGTGAGATTCTCTAACATTATCATTCCTAGGTCTTTCACATTAGTTTTTCACTGTGTAGATCGAATTTGTTTTATACTCCAATGCAGTTTTAATTTCCTTGAGCTTTCTGTAGCAGAGTAATTGAGATTTGCATTCCTTTCCTCCTTTGAGTTGCCTGTAAATGCCTCTTTAAACCTGTGAAATATTTTAATGTATTGTTTATCTTAACCATACAATACAGCAAAAAAGTAATGTGTAGGATCTGGGAGTGATGTCAGAGGATCTCACCTTCAAAGACCACAGCAATATATCTACTGCATCTGCTAGGAAAATGATAGGATTAATGATGAGAACCTTCAAAACTAGGGATGCCAAGCCTATGATTCTCTTCAAATTGCTTGTTCTCTCTAGGCTGGAATACTGCTGTACACTAACTGCCCCCTTCAAGGCAGGCAAAATTGCTGACCTGGAGAGTGTACAAAGAACTTTCATGGCACACATAAGTACGATACAGCACCTAAATTACTGGGAACAGTTGAAGTCCCTTGATTTGTATTCTTTGGAATGCAGGCAAGAGAGATACCTGATAATATAAACTTGGAAAATCACTCCCTATGAAAGCAAAAGACTCGGCAGGAGATGCAACCTTCCTCCAATGAAAAGCAGGGATGTCACGAGTACTCAAGGCTGTTCAACTGCCTCCCAGTATAATGAGGGATTACCAATAGACCCCTGGCTGTCTTCAAGAAGGCACTGAACAGGCACCTGAAGTCAGTACCTGACCAACCGGGCTGTGATTCGTACATCAGTTTGTGTGCAACCAGCAGTAACAGCCTGGCTGATCAGACTTTAATCCACCACGAGGCCTGGTCTCAGAGCAGACCACGGGGGCATTGACCCCCAAAACCCTCTCCAGGTATACCCCAGGTATTTACTTACATCATTTTTATTTGATCTCATTTAGCTATTCAGAACATTTATTGACTGGGCATCTTTAACTATTCTTTGAAAAATGTCATATTGACAACCATCTCCACCTACCTGCCCCACAGGATAATATCACTTGTCAGGCCACATGAGTTCACCCCACCAAGGTAATCCCTCAGCCCCACGAAATCAGCTGCTCCAAAAATCAGGGATATTTATTTGATTGTAGTTAAATTAATTTCATGATATTTTGAAACTGAAGGATCTGTGATCACTTTCCTCAAATTCATCATTAATTAACCTCGATTGTTAATTAGTGGTTCCTTGTTAGCAAGAACCAAGTCAAGCAGGTTATTTCCTCTAGTTGGTTCTGCTACGGACTGTTTTACAAAACAATCCTGAATCATATCAAGAAAGTCACTAGACTCAAGATTTCCTGTCATATAGCTCCAGTGTTAATTTGGCTGAAGTTAAAATCTCCCACTAACACAATATTTTCGTATTTAGATGCCATAGTATGGAGAGGGAGGACAGGAGCAAAAAGTTCCTTGTCACACTGGCTACATCACTCGGCACTACCTAAACCCATAATAAACTCAGGTGGAGCATCATTTACTTTTGGTAGATGAAGAGATGGAGCAAGCCTAAGTCAACAGATTCCTGATGTTTGTTTAGCAACTGCACCAAGACAATCAATTGACAGTGAGGTAACCGTGTCAGTATTAATATTAGTTGTAGAAGTAGATGCTTGTGATAGCCATAGCAGAATTATTATCATCAGAAGTAGTAACACCTATACATAAAGCTGTGTTAGTGGCAGTTGAGTAATAGGAGTGGTTTAAGATAGAAACATTGCTTACATAGTGGAGGTAGATGTTGCCCTCATCTTGCATCCAGTTCCATCTCTTATAAATTCCATGCCATTTTTCCAATATGTTGTTATATTCATCCTGTTTTCAAGCCAGCAGTGGCCAGAGGGAATGTATGATGGCAAAAAACACCTAGTGCTTTTCTGTCCTTGACTCATGTACCTAGATAATACATAATAGTCTTTAATGTAGGTAGTAGATATCTTTTCAGCAGATGCAGGAGATGCCTTTGATGTAGACTTACAAGCCTTTTGCTTGGAGTAAACCTCAGATTCTTTGAAATAAGAGTCGTTCACCAAAACCAAGGCTTAAAAGGATACAAAGAGTTTAGCTTGTGGATTTTGAAGTATGGGTATCAGACCTCTTTGATGGGTTGAGGTATCGTAAGGGTTCTTAACTGGAGATATCGTAGGTTGAAGGTAGACACACTTGTAGGATGGTAACTTATATTGTCAGACTGAGATGATGAGGGATGGAGCCCGCTGCCTTGCCTGTCTGCTGAATGGTCTGCCGCCGAGTGAGAGCGGGGCAGAGGTATGAGCCTACACATGTGCATCCCGTGACGTCACACAAAGCCACAGGCCTACAAGGGATCTCGTATCTAAAGCACATGGATGATACTAATATGCTATGCTATATAATACAGGGAATACAGGGATCAGCAACTATGCTGACAGCTCGATCATGTTACGTATGTCGTCCTGACATACACTACTATACTATAGGCTGAACAGGCAGGCGGATCTGGGCTGATTCTATACAATAACAAATTCATATATAACTTAGAACTAATGGATGGTACAACATGATTTTGACGTAATGGGTGTTAACGTAATGAGTTTTAACGTAATGCATTACAAACTATAAGAACAAATCATTATACAATATGGATGGAATTGATCGATCGATCTGTATTCATGCACTCTACGGATTCTGAGGAAGAAATAAATATATATATATATATACAAGGTGAAATTAACAGCAAAGGCATCTGTTGTGCAGTCAGATTATTACTGTCAAATTCTCAGAATACGGAGGGAACGTGAACACGAAAATTTCTGACAAACTGAACAGCTAATAACAAAACACACAGTTGATAATTTCATTCATCTCGGACATCTAATTATACAGGCTGTTTGCACTTAAACCCAATTCTGCGAGGGTAAGGTTTACGTATGCAGAATGGTTATCATCTCTGGGAGGATCGAATTCCTCTGCAATGGCTAACACATGCCTTGACTGAGGACAGTCTGAACGAGTATCTACAAAAGATACAGCTACAATCACTAGTGACTGTGGAATTACTAACTCGTCTGCTAGGAGTACTCAACTCAACTATTCGATACAGTAATTCTTGGCTCATTATAAAGTCACTAATGGGTGCTGGTGGCTTCACAGTGAGAATAAGATCTTCCTGGAGCAGGAATCGAATCACACCAGACACAAGGGAACGGTTCTTTGGGCATTTTTGACATCCTCGACAGTAAATGGAGGATCTGCAGTAACTCCACTAACGTGTCGCGATAAAGCATCTGCGACTACATTCGACTTGCCAGGTAAATGTTCAAAAGTGGGATTGAACTCTTGGATAGTCAAGGTCCATCTGGCTAACCTTCCAGTAGGCTGTTTGTTCTGGAATAAGGGTAACAGTTCTTTCTTACTGGAGGAAAGAACAAACTCGGTGGAGTGGATGACTCCCCTCGGTTGAAAAAATTAACGCTATAACACGCAATATGAGCAAGGGAGAATGAATCTACTATCTCAAACTGCAAGCACAGGAGAAAAGAAATGAGCACGGTGAACAATGCTGATATTCAATCTGAGTCGCACACAGTGACACGAGGTATCAGCTACGTATAAAGAAACTACACTTACAAACGTTAACATGTGAAAGTTACTCGAGAAGTAACTTCTTACAATGCACTGATTACTGTCAACTAGGATGGGATCACAATCTGAAACACAAGGGACAACAACAACACTCAAGTGAGCACACTAGCCACAGAAACGTCTTTCTGCAACAGCTTGTGGCATCAGCAAGAGATGGCATAACTCGTTGCAAGTAAAGTTCTTCTCAAAGCGTCCCCTGGGAAGGAACGAGTACTTGAACAAGTCGCCATCGCAAGGATAGTAGTCTCAGCACTATCCTGCGTGCACGATACTGTGGCTGGAGTCCAGACAGGAGTGACAGTATTACTAGTGCCTGATTGCTCGGCTACGTTAAAAAGTAATTCACGGATCTATAGGAACTTAATCTGAACTTCACATTTCACAGCACTTTAACAAATCTCAGATACAAGCTGTGAGAACAAACACATTGCTCAAGGGCTAGATATTGTCTTTCAGTCAGTAAGGGAATGTTAGTACTGTGGACTGATTCATATTGACTTTGACTGGAATGATACACTAAGTGAACGTTCAAAAGTGACTGGGACATCTTCTCAGTGAAAATACTGAAGTGCATAAGGCAAGAAAAATGGAGAGAATGACACAATAAGCTTAAATGGAAGAAAATGCTTAACTATTCTGCATAAGTAATTAAAAATTGACAGGTCACACAGTAAGCAAAGAACTCTCACAAGAAGAATATGCAACTTAACAAACACTGAAAATCAAGAGAACTTGTACTTTGCTCAAATCTAATTTGCTCAACTTTTACTTTAAATTGAAAGGATGACACAGTGAGTTGTCTTTACTTTCAATGCAACAAGGAAATACACAATAAAATGATAAAATGGACTCAATAAACTTGTGCAAAAATTAAAACAGACACACAATTCACTGAAATAAAATAAAATGTCACAGACAGAATAAAATACTATGCACAGAACAGAGCATAAGAAACTGCACTGTAATAAACTGTAGCAATATATCAAATTAACAATTGCTAATCAACAAGTACTTCATAAAATTTTCTGCAAGGAAACTTTAATAGCAACACAATATTTGCACAAGAATTATTGCAAAATGAGTCAATGTGCAATAATAAAAAATTATTACACAAACAAGAAAAGAAATATATCAAGGAATGAACACTTTAACTCTTAACTGCACTTAAACAACACTTAACAAGCAAAAGAACAATTTACTTTAAAAGGAAAACTTAAAAATTGCACTAAGAGTGAATTTGTTCAATAAAACATGAAAAATAATAGGTGCTAAAAACACATAACAAAAAAAGTTTTAACACTTACAGTGATGCAGAACACAACACATCAATATAACACAAAACTGGGATTTCTTGCAAAGAAACTTGATGTGTGAAAATTTTTGTAAAAAATGATTTCTTGCTTGCACAAAGTAATGACACTATTGTCTGTGGAAATAAAACAAATTAGACACTGGCTAAATGAAAGAATATGAACACAAGAATGTTCAACACACAGGGAACAAAATAAAAATACACAAAAGCTGGGAAGAAAAAAAAATAACAGACAACAGAGTTGTGATGCAGAATATGAGGTGAAAAATTACTGAAATACTTCACTGGAATACTGAGAGCACAAGGGATTCTGAAGTGTAAACGCAAATTCTATACTGCTCATATGTTGCACACACAACAAAGGAAAAACACTAAGTACTTACTTCAAGTGTATAAAAAGATACACAACACAACAGATATAAGATGATGCACGAAAATTAACACTGAATTAAGGAGATTAAAAGAAATTAATGCAATCAGTACATGATAAACACTGAGTCTGATCGAGAGTCACTGAATGTCACTAAGAAAAAAAATTCACTGGAAACACAAAAGAAATGTCTCAACACTCGCAAATGTCTCTAAAAAAAAATATTATCGCTGTAACACTCGAAGAATGAGATTGATGGATTGTTTATATTGTCTTGCTGCTGTCCTCTGCACAGGTAATCGTAGAATTGCGCTTACATCGGCGATAGACACACACAGGAGGCTTTATAAAGGTGGCACGAACACACACTAGCTCTTGACCCCCTATGTGGTCCTTAAAATATGGTGCTACAACCCTTAGCAGTGCACCAAAACACTGATGAAGTAGGGTGAGTGGGTAATGGCTGAGCGAGGCGTCTGAGACCGGCAATGGTGAGACACACGTGATCGTGAGTGGCTGGGCTTATGGGTTGAATGTCGTAAGCCTCACTGAGAACACCCACACTGCCGCGAAGATAATTCTAAGCCGGCTGGCTTAAAATAAACCCACGAAATACTACAACACCACAAGGATGAAAAAGAGCACTCAGAATGCTTGGAGCTTGAATCACAAGCGATGAAGACTACTCACGTGGCTTGCTCGAGTACTGGGGTAAGACACCTGGGTTAGTTACTAGCTGGCTTATCTTAACCCTTCACACAGAATGGCTTGATAACTTCACACGATGAGCACAGCAGGGGTGGAAGCTGGCTTGGCAGGCAAAGGAATTGGATGGGGTAGGCTAGGCTGGACTAGGACTCCGTTGTTCTGACTCCCCCACCACAAACTGGAAACTGGCTTATTTTGCAAACTCGGGTCAACCCCTGGGGAGTGATGCAAATAAGCAGATAAACACTAATACAAGGAGACTGACTAGTAAATAATGTAGAAGCTGGTAGGAGCTTGGGCGAGTAGCTGACTTGAGGTAGCTGGCTGGCGTTAACCACGATAGGCCTACTGGTGACACAAAATGGCCGTCTTGCTGGTTGAAATTTATCTCCAGAAATCGCTGTAATCGTCAGAATTACAGGCCCTCTGATGCCACCATTTATCGTAAGGGTTCTTAACTGGAGATATCGTAGGTTGAAGGTAGACACACTTGTAGGATGGTAACTTACATTGTCAGACTGAGATGATGAGGGATGGAGCCCGCCGCCTTGCCTGTCTGCTGAATGGTCTGTTGCCGAGTGAAAGCGGGGCAGAGGTATGAGCCTACACATGTGCATCCTGTGACGTCACACAAAGCCACAGGCCTACAAGGGATCTCGTATCTAAAGCACATGGATGATACTAATATGCTATGCTATATAATACAGGGAATACAGAGATCAGCAACTATGCTGACAGAGGTACAAAGATTTGGAGTTAAGTGATATGGCAGATAACTCTTGCTTGGATTGTATAGTGACCAAAAATATTTTGGTTTCTTAAACTCTGTCTACTCTCATGACAAAAGGGCTTTCTTCTCTCTAAAACAGTTTGTTCACTGAAGATGCATATATTTTCTTGAATAAACAGAATTCTCGGGTTTTGGTTATGAACAATAGTTTTAATTTTATTGTCATTGTAAACATATTCAGAGTACATAACAGTATTATATAACACCAGCAACAACAATAATAATAATTGTGGAAAACTGTCAGATTTTTAAGGAAAAACTTTAGTAATCAAATGTATACTGTATTAGAAAAAATTATGCCATAAAAGTAAATTATGAAAATCTTCATCACATCTTTAATGTTACCTGAGGAAAAAGACCAGTTACTCTCACTTTTCCTCTGTCCCAGCTTGTATTAGATTTTTAAGTGTTGATTAGTTTTCATAATTCATAAAATGAATTGGATAACAAGAGTTAGTGTTAAATAATAGTGTGGATATAAAATGATTTACTCCTGTAGCCAGTGACGGCTCGTAGCTAAAATTAATAGAGGTTCTGCTTCAGAAAATTTTTAGCCATTGTTTTAATATTGTGTAAAACGAAACAAGCGTATAAAAAGAAAATTTATACACAAGCTTGATAAAATCGGAAGCAGTAAAATATTTTTTACTTACCTAAGTTATTACAGTTCAAGCTTGTTTTTTTCAACCTCTTCATTGTGTTTTGCTATTGAAATCTTGTATGCTGAATCAATTTGAGCTACAATGTTCAGTTTACCCAGCATTGACAAATCAATAACGTTATATATATGCCTGGCTCATGTTTCATTATTTTTTGTGGTAAATACCTCAAGTCAGTCATGCCACATTTTGTCCATGAAGAGTCTCCACCAAAAGTAATCATGGAAAACAGAATAAAGCATTCTTTTTGTCACAGCCACAAAGCCATTTACTTTTCTGGTAAACACTGACACTAAACTGGCACGTATATTCTTTGCTTCTGCTTGTACTTTTTTGTAGAATGGATGAAACTGGTGTATGTCATCCTTTTTCTTTTATCTTTACTTTTTCACTTAAAATCAACTGCGAAAGTTAATATTTTGTAAATATTTAACTGGGTTTACTCTTGTTTCCACTGCCATCGTTTATCAAATGGTAATTAAATTTAATGCTGTTGAAAAGAATTTAAATGGCCACCAATACCAGCCACGTGTTACAACGTGCATACAACGTAAATCAGACCGATTGCTACTGGGTGTGTGCTGGATCGAATGCAGCTCCTCGCTGCCAGATGTAACGCCAGTAATACCTATACTATTATACCGCATCAAACCTCTATTTTTAATAATTTTTTATCTTGTTTCAAAAAAAAAAAAAAATTGCTTATAAATACACCTACCATCTGACTTACGACCTGCTCAACTTACGATCACTCGACTTATGACCGTGTTTTTTATGCCAAATTTCTGGGAAATAAACAACCATTTGTGTTGTAAACAGTGTTTATCCTAAACCTTACAGTATAAAATACAGTACTAACAGCATAAAAAGTAAAGTAAAACATGAAATACCAAAGTAAAACAATAAAATAAAGTCATTACAAAAATGTGATGTTGATATTCAGTAGTAAAGTTCGACTTACAACCAGTTTCTCGGAACCGAACTCGGTCATAAGTCGGATGGTAGGTGTACATTGAAAACAAACAATTATTTTAGAGTAAGGTTGATGAAGTCTTAGGTCTGGCAGTGAGCATCTGGGGACTCTTTAGCTCTGTAGTTCCTATGGATGAGCTGCCACTGCCTGTAACTTTCCAGATTACGTATCTGAAACTGAATTTTTTCACTACAAAAGTTTTGCAAAAAGTTGTACATGTTACTCGTTATTTAAATTTTATCCCTACTAATCTCTTATTCTTTTCTTTTGCAGTTCATCATTTCATCAGTTTAGTTACTTTACACTTACATACTTGCATCCAGAGACTTAACAATCATGCCAGTGGTACAAATAATGAAGGTATTAAGTCTTAATGACCAGTGTAATTTATCATGCAACATTAACAGAAATGCTACATTCTGAGTACCTCAACAATTACCTCAGCATTCTGACTATTATATGCACCTCCTAAAGCCTGTGTATGCATTCCCACTTATTTTAATTTTGTGCATAGTTTATCCAATATATTGATGAAATTTTAATCTGAGCATTACAAATTCAGTATAAATAACTGTAGCAGATAAGCTCAGCCCATAATGGAAATATGCACAACAAATTCTGAATGTGTAAAATACCTTATAGATAAATTAGGATATTAGTACAAGAGAATTTAGAAAGAAATCATTGCATATAATATCTAAAAGAAATTTGAAAGAAAAAAAGAAATCCAATCCAGTCTTAAAGAAAACAGTAGAGTTCATACAAGAGAGGAATCATACCCTTGTTCAATGTGTCAAAAAAGCTTTTCACAAAAATCAGATCTGGGCAAATATTTGAAATTTCATACAGGGGGGAAATTACATCAATGTACAGAGTGTTTAAAAGACTTTTTACAAAAAACAGATCTAATTAAACACATGAATATTCATACAGAAGAGAAAGCTTATCATTGTTCTGAGTGTCTAAAAAACTTTTCAAGAAAATCAAACTTAATAAAGCACAAAAGAATTCATACAGGAGAGAAACCACATCAGTGTTCAGAGTGTCTAAAACGATTTACACAAAAAACAGATCTTTTTAAACACTTAAAAGTTCATACGGGAGAGAAACCACATACATGTTCTGAGTGTCTGAGAAGTTTTGCACATAAAACAGATCTAATGAAACATATAAGAATTCATACAGGAGAGAAACCATATCAGTGTTCAGAATGTTTAAAAGATTTTTCAAGAAATTCAATTCTAATAAAACATATGAGAGTTCACACAGGAGAGAAACCATATCAGTGCTCAGAATGTCTTAAACAATTCGCAGGTAAATCAAACCTATTATCTCATGTGAAAATTCATACTAAAGAGAAACCATATCAGTGTTTAGAGTGTCTAAAAGACTTTGCAAGAAAATCAATTCTAACAAGTCATATGAGAGTTCATACAGGAGAGAAACCATATCAGTGTTCAGAGTGTCTAAAACACTTTTCAGATAAATCAAATCTTATAAAACATATGAGACAGCATTCAGGAGAGAAGCCATATCACTGTACAGAGTGTCATAAAAAGTTTTCAAATAAATCAAATATAATGAAACACATGTTAGTTCATAGAAGAGAGAAACCATTTTAGTGTTTCTGAAAACTCATAAAAATATCAATGTAATTAATTACTTATGACATAGTAATTAATTACTCGGGATGATAGTTGGGGTAGTTGAGAAACTTGACCGACTTCCATTTACTCCTTGATGTGCTATGCACCAGAAACAATGATTAGGTAAAATTTTTGGTCAACAGAAAATTCCCTCACAGTGCAAATTAAAAGGAAAACCATCTCAGGCCTATTCTTATGTACACTTAATGTGGCATGCAAAGAGCACGTAACCTTTATTCGGCGCATGTACACACCCTCATTTACAGGCTATCTCCCTCAACCAGCGAACCAGGTGACTGAGGATTGACGATGGGGCCCCGTCGTTCAACCAGTACCTAGGTTCCAGCCAATAAGATGGTGGTTTTGGCAATCGCAGAGGTTATGTGGGTACCACTCTCCTGTCTGCCCTTGTCATTCCCATTCTAGAGCTGGTTGAAGCACGGTCTGCTCTCTAGTAGCTTCTATTCTGCCTTGCTTACCGTGGAGTGCACTAATACCTATTGCTGTACATAGTGTATATAGTGTACACACTTCTGTTCTAAATTGGTGAAGGATAATATAAGTCAAAAGTTTTCTGCTGTGTTTATTTTGCTCCCTTTACACCCAGGACCTCTTCAAGGGGGGCTCCTTGGCGTGGTGAAGAGGCTCTTGGTCTGAGGAATTAGACCTATCGGTCTTCTTCCTCAGACCGAACCTAATTACCCCCCAATCTCCCCTCCCCTATCCCATCCTCCCCATCCTCCCCTTTTTCCTTTCCTCCTCCTCCTCCCCACTCCTCCCTTTTGCCCTTCCTCTTTTTGTCCTTTGGGATTTCTCCCACAGGCACGCTAGTTCCTAGGTAGAGGAAAGGACACCGGGGTCGATCCCATTCCGTTGAGGTTTCTTGGCGGTGGCGTAGTTTGCCGTGGAATCTGGATTGCCTAGGGATGTCCCGATCCCTCTCCGGTATCCCGGAGTAGCTTTGGGTGTCTTTTGGGCGACGGGTGTATCTCTGGAAGCCACCTTTCGGATTCCGGGGGTGGTGGCTGAAGGAGGTATGCTTTGTGGCGGATATCCGGCCGCCCTCTCTTTTGTCCACCGAGGTAGCTCGGCAGATGTGAGGTTGCTATCCCAGATTGCTGGTTTACTGGCATGAAGGGTAGGGTATGGCACGGGTTCCATGCTGCATCTGCGCTACTAGCGGTGTCGAGTCCTCTTGGGCGCGGAGGGAGATTTCTGGCCCTTTCATTCCTCCTAGGAACTATCCCTCCCCGGTCCCCCCTTTTTTTTTCTTTTTTTTTATTTTTATTTTCTTTTCTTCTTTCTTTTTTTTTCTTAAAAACAAAAAGAAAGAAGTAACCTAACCATGGCAGCCCTAGTCCATGAACCTTTTACCCCCGGGCCCCTTCTTGATACCGCACCCCGTTCTGACCCCGCCTCGTCTTTGGACCACTCTTCAGACATTCCTCATGCCTCTGTACCTATTGCCGGTGCTGTTTCCTCACCTGCTTCAGGTACTGAGGCCTCGACTGACTCCTTCGATTTATCAGACCTTCGCTCTCCTCTGACTATGCTTCCGGCCTCTCCCTCTACGGTGCGGCAATTTTCAAATCGCCGACCCGTTCCACGTCGGACCAACTCTGGTCCCACGCCTAAACGTCAACGACAATTACCTGCTGATGATACTTCTCCACCTTCACCTTCTCGTTCTTCTCAGAAAAGATCGACACGTCCTTCACTACCTTTCCACGCTCAGTTTCAGACTGAACAGTGGACTAAATTCTTCACTTTACGACCAACTTCCTCTACTGCCTATCTTTCTGACCATAGTATTGGCAAGGCACTCCTACGCCATGTTGGTAAAGATATTTCTTTTCATGCTCTTAAGAGCGGTACGCGCATCATTACCGTACAGAATGCTACCCAGGCTCGTGAGCTCTCTCGTCTTTCCCATATAGATACTGTTCCTGTCACCCTTGAAAAACATCATTCCCTCAATTCTTGTAGTGGTACCGTTATTCTGCCCCATACCATAGTTCAACAAAATTTCCAGACATGTGGCACCGACATTCTAGAACAGCTGGAACTCCAAGATCTCCCAATCCTCAAGGTAGACACTTACGTTCTTCCTGCCCGTGGGCGGAGACGATACCCTAGCAATGTGGCTCGTTTAACTTTTGACAGCCGAGAACTCCCATCCTCAGTTTATATAGCAGGACATCGGTTACAAGTTCGAAAGGTGATCCCTACACCACAACAGTGTAGAAATTGCTGGCGATTTGGCCATCCAGCGAAATATTGCAGATCTATCGCCGAATGCCCAGTCTGTGGTGCCGATGACCATTCTAATACGTCTTGCAATCGATCTCCCTCTTGCCTTAACTGTCATGAGGCTCACCCTTCGTACTCTCGCCGTTGTCAGGTCTATTTAAACGAGCGGGAAATCCGTTACCTCAAAGAGACAGAAGGTCTCCCTTATGCCATGGCAGTTTCTCATCTCCGCCTCCAAGGGAGACTCCCACGTGTTTCTTATTCCCGTGTTTCAAAACGTCCCCCCACTTCTGGTATCCCATCTTCTACACCCACCTCTGTGGTTACCTCTCCCATAATCACTCCTGTATCTAATCCTTTTGCTGTCCTCGGCTCAGACGTCCCTACTTCAACGCCTCAGTCTAATCTCGCTTCTTCGAGTTCTCTCTTACAAGCCTCAGTATCGACGAGACCTCGTACGACACCTCTTCCCAATCGTCCCTCTACTTCTCAAAAGTCAAAAAAAGGTCCGGTAACACCTCCTACCCATCTTCCACCTCCTCATTTTACCCTCCCTGTCTCTGTCCCTAGTTCTTCCCCTCTCACTGGCTCAGTTACAAGTGCAGAGGTTCACCCTCCTCCTCGTAATGTACCTTCCTCCCCTGTTCCCTCCCAAGTTTCTTCCTCTTCTGCCACCTCCCAGGTTCCTGTCTCTTCTGTCCCCTGCCACGCTTCTCCAGTTCCCTCCACCCTTTCGCCCCCCCCCTACCTTGGTACAGTCCAATACAGTTCCAATCTTTACTCATCCTCCCCCTACCATTCCCAATATTGTCTCCCATACGACATCTCTGAATTCTGAAACACTTGAAGCAATCTCTGAATATATTGCAGAGACCAAACCATCAATGGACACTGATCCACCTTCCGCTCTTTCTCTCTCCTCTGCTCCATCTGCGCAACTCCTTTCTTCACAGCGCACCGTTCCTTCGCTGCTTGAACATTTTCCACTGCCTCCGCATGTGGACTTTTCTAACCCTCCTAGTCCGTAGGAACCCTTACCTGCGGATTTCAAGTATCTTTATCATTGCCATTCATGGCCTTTTTACAGTGGAATATACGTGGCCTCAGGGGTAATCGGGGTGAGCTTCAGATGTTACTCTCCCAGTTTGCCCCTGTTGGTGTTTGCTTACAGGAACCAAAATTACACTCTGCTGTTATTTCTCACATCTCAGGCTATAATTTATTGTATTCTTCAGATCCTTTTCCTGATGGGACCTTTAATGAAAGTGCCCTTCTTCTCCGCACTGATATTCCGTACCATCAGCTATTTGTTCATACTTCGCTGCATTACACAGCAGCCCGTATCCACTTACATAGGTGGTATACGCTCTGTTCTTTATATCTCTCTCCTTCTCGGGCATTATCTATTCCGGATTTTGCCTTCCTTGTTTCGTCATTACCGCCACCAATTCTGTTACTTGGTGATTTTAATGCCCACCATTTCCTCTGGGGAGGGTCTCACTGTGATTCCCGTGGAATTCAGTTAGAGGCTTTTCTTGCCACCCACCCCCTCCATGTTTTAAATACAGGTACTCACACCCATTTTGATCCTCGGACTCATACTCTCTCTTGCATCGATCTCTCAGTTTGCTCTTCCTCCGCCGCATTAGACTTTACTTGGTCTGTTCTCCCGGACTTACATGACAGTGATCATTTCCCAATCATTCTTACTTCCCCTTCATATTCGCCACCTCTTCGCACCCCACGCTGGCAATTTAATCGGGCAAATTGGAACCTTTACTCACACCTGACTGTTTTTAAAGAGGTTCCTTCTTCGTCCTCCATCGATGAGCTTTTACACCTATTCTCATCCTCCGTTTTCACCGCAGCTTCTCATTCTATACCCCAAACTTCGAGCAGGCATTCTCAGAAATGCGTGCCTTGGTGGTCTCCTGCTTGTGCTCGTGCAGTACGTTTGAAACGCGCTGCATGGGGCAGGTACCGGTACAATAGAACCACAGAGCGACTCCTTGATTTTAAACAGAAGCGTGCGATCGCTCGCCGTGTCATCCGTGACGCTAAACGCACTTGCTGGCGAGATTATGTCTCCACCATCACCTCTGCTTCCTCTATGAGTGCAGTCTGGAAAAAAGTACGAAAACTGAGTGGTAAATATTCTCCTGACCCGGCTCCTGTTCTGCGGGTTGCCGGTGTTGATATAGCAAACCCACTAGATGTTGCCAATGAAATTGGCAATCATCTGGTCCGTATTTCTCAGGGACTCCATCTATGCCCCTCATTTCTTTCCTCAAAGTCTGCCAGAGAGTTAGCACCCTTGGACTTTTCTTCTCTCAGAGAAGAACAGTATAATGTGCCTTTTACACTTCAAGAACTGGAGGCAACACTCTCAGCTTGTCGATCATCGGCAGCTGGGCCCGACGACATTCATATTCGTATGCTACAACATTTACATCAGTCAGCCCTTGCAGTCCTATTACGCCTTTACAATCTTATTTGGTCACAAGGAGTTCTTCCACAGCTGTGGAAATCCGCCATTGTTCTCCCTTTCCGCAAACCAGGCACTACGGGACATGAAACCTCCCACTATCGTCCCATTGCTCTTACCAGTGCAGTTTGCAAAGTAATGGAACGTCTAGTAAATAGACGTTTAGTGTGGTATTTAGAGACACACAACAGTCTCTCCACTCGTCAATATGGCTTTCGTAAGGGACGTTCTACCATAGACCCCTTACTGCGCTTGGATACGTATGTTCGTAATGCCTTTGCGAATAACCACTCAGTTATTGCCATATTTTTTGATCTTGAGAAGGCATATGACACAACTTGGAGGTATAATATTTTAGCCCAAGCCCACTCCTTAGGCCTTCGAGGCAATCTACCATCCTTCCTTAAGAACTTTTTAACTGACAGGCATTTCCGTGTTCGGGTTAATAATGTGCTCTCCCCGGACTTTATCCAAGCTGAAGGTGTCCCCCAGGGATGTGTTCTGAGCACAACACTTTTTCTCCTTGCTATTAATGATTTGGCCTCTAGTCTTCCATCAAATATTTGGTCATCACTCTATGTTGATGACTTCGCTATTGCCTGTGCAGGCGCTGACTGTCACCTCCTTACAGTTTCTCTCCAGCATGCAGTCGACCGTGTTTCCAATTGGGCCACCACACATGGGTTTAAATTTTCCAGCACTAAAACCCACCAAATCACTTTCACTAGACGCTCTGTCATCTCTGATCATCCTTTGTACCTCTATGGCTCACGTATCCCTGAACGTGATACAGTCAAGTTTCTGGGCCTCCTCTTTGATCGTAGGTTATCCTGGAAACCTCACATTACCTCTCTGAAGGCAACTTGTCACAGCCGGCTGAACCTTCTTAAAACCCTTGCTCATCTTTCGTGGGGAGCTGATCGTCGAACCCTCCTTCACCTACATTCCACCCTTATTTTATCGAAACTTGATTATGGTGACCAGATCTATTCAGCGGCATCTCCTGCTACTCTCTCTAGCCTTAACCCCATTCATCACCAAGGATTACGTTTATGCCTTGGTGCTTTTCGCTCTTCCCCTGTCGAAAGCCTCTATGCAGAAGCGAACGTTCCATCCTTATCCGATCGCCGTGATGCCCATTGCCTGCGCTACTATGTACGCTCTCATGATCTCCGCAATCCTTCCATTTATAGAATGGTCACTGATATTAGTAGACATTCTTTATTTGTTCGCCGCCCCTGCTTACTCCGTCCCTTCTCTCTTCGCCTTCATTCGCTCTTGTCTTCTCTTCAACTACCACCTTTCTATGTACATGTAGCATCACACTTTTCCCTACCCCCCTGGGAAGTTCCAGCTGTTCGAGTCTGTTCTTTCTCCCTCCCTTGCTCGAAAGCCCAACTGTCTACGGTCGCTTCCCGCTCTCTTTTTCTTGACCACTTTCACTCTCATTCTCATGCCATTGCTGTGTACACAGATGGCTCTAAGTCTTCTGACGGCGTAGGATTCGCAGCAGTGTTTCCGGACAGCGTCGTACAAGGGCATTTACTATCTTCAGCTAGTATTTTTACTGCTGAATTATATGCCATCCTTACAGCACTTATCCGTATTGCATCTATGCCTGTGTCATCATTTGTGGTTGTCTCAGACTCCCTTAGTGCTTTACAGGCTATACAAAAATTTGATACACCTCACCCCTTAGTCCTCCGTATCCAACTTTGGCTACGCCGCATCTTTACTAAGCATAAAGATATTGTTTTTTGTTGGGTCCCTGGTCATGTTGACGTACAGGGCAATGAACAGGCAGACACTGCTGCGCGGTCAGCAGTACATGACCTACCAGTTTCTTATAGAGGTATTCCATGTACGGACTATTTTGCTGTAATATCTTCCCACCTTCACACCCGTTGGCAACAACGTTGGTCTACTATGCTCGGCAACAAACTTCAGTCTATTAAACCGAGTATAGGTTACTGGCCGTCTTCTTATCACCAGTGTCGAGGTTGGGAGACTACTCTCTCCCGTCTTCGCATTGGCCATACTCGTCTTACTCATGGATATCTCATGGAGAGGCGTCTTGCTCCTCTCTGTGAGAATTGCCAAGCTCCATTATCAGTCAGCCACATTCTGTTGGACTGCCCACTTTATCAACGAGCACGCAGAATTTACCTCTGTCGTCGTCTTCGCCCCGCTGCTCTCTCTTTACCTTCCCTTCTCGCTGATGGACCCACCTTTCATCCGGACTCTCTCATTGACTTTTTGACAACGACTGACTTACTCCACAAATTTTGATACTTTCAGCCCTTTCTACTTGTATCTCTTGCTACCCTCTACCCCCGTACTATCCCCTGCCCCGCTGTTTTCTGTACCCTGCTGATCATCCCCCCTCCCTTCTGCCATCCAATTCCCTTGCTTCCTTCCCTACCCTGCAGCGCTGTATAGCCCTTGTGGCTTAGCGCTTCTTTTTGATTATAATAATAATAATAATTTACACCCAGGATAACAGGCCATTTGGACTCCTGGGTTGTAATATGGGTAGCCTGTCCGAGAGCTGGGGCTGGACTTAGAGAAAGGGTTGAGCCTATGGTGAAGCTGGAAGCAGGAACATTGTGTAGCTTGCTGTCTGGCATTGTATTTAGCTTTGCTAATGCTTTACAAACTTTGCGCATCAGTTGCTTTGCTGTGGTCAGCCTTGCTATTGTGTGATCGTTCAACAGCTCACTACTAGCTTGTTCGGTGTGCTCGCTTCGCTACGGTCAATCTTGTGGAACAGAGTGTAGCTTGCTGTCTGGCATTGCATTCAGCTTTGCCAACGCTTTACAAACTTTGCATGTCAGTTGCTTTGCTATGGTCAGCCTTGCTATTGTGTGATCGTTCAACAGCTCGCTACTAGCCTGTTCGGTGTGAAGATTTTGCAGTCAGCTTTACTGTTGCATATCCACCTTGTAAGCATATGCGTATTCTGCAATCGTACTGTGCATAGCTAAGCATGTTCTGCAAATAACGTGTTATGTTGGGGTATTCTGCAATCGTACTGTGCATAGCAAATAACTTATACATTGGGGTATGCCACCTGGACGAGTCAGACGTCTGGTATCGGCTTATACTCTGTTTAACCTACCTAAATTGTCCCTACAGCATTGTTGGCAAATTGCTCGTTCCATTGGCATTGATTACGAATGCACTCTCACAGCTGCATAACTGCGTTCACTGATCACTGAGATGGCACATCAGACTCCTCTCTCTACGGGAGCTAGGGAAAAAACTCCTATGTTCTTGCAGGAGGAAGATGATATATCAACGATGCAAAATCGTCAGTCTAGTGCAGCAGGGTTGTCTCAAGGTGAATCAGCAGCGTTGGCACTTGAGCTGGCAAAAATCTATCTTGAACAGGCTAGGGAACAGAGAGCATTTGCAAAAGAAGAATTTGATAGGGAAAAAGAAAGGAGGCAGTTTTCGCATTCTGTAAATGACTTTAGTTTACAGAAAGCAGTACAGCTTGTTTCCCGCTTCAATAAGGCCGAACCAGAACAATTTTTCAAAGTAACAAAAACAGGCACAATGCCGTGACTGGAACGATAAACAAATAACCCGCACATAAAAGAGAGAAGCTTACAACGATGTTTTGGTCCGACTTTGGCCATTTATAAAGTGTGACTTTGTAAATGGTCCGAGTCGGACCGAAACGTCGTTGTAAGCTTCTCTCTCTTATGTGTGGGTTATTTGTGTACAATTTTTCAAAGCTTTTGAAAATCAGGCTCGAGCCTTGAGGTGGCCAGAACAGCATTGGGCATCGTTGGTTCACACAGCATTGTTTGGTAAGGCACAGGAATTTACGTCAGTGTTAAATGACACTGATTTTTCCAATTATAAAGTAGTGAAGACCACAGTGTTGGGAGCATATACTTGTATCCCAGCTAAGTATGAGAAGTTTTTTAACTTAAGCAGGCGACAGCTTGGTCAATCCCTGGTTGATTTTGTGTGACAGCAGACCAAAGCTTTTACCAGCTGGTATAAAGCAAGTGGTGCTGCTACTTTCGATGATCTTGTGCAGCTTATTCTGATTGACAACCTGCTGGAGTCTGTGGGACCAGAGGTTCGAGTCTTTCTGCAGGATCGTGACATAACCACTGCATTGGAGGCAGCCATGTTGGCTGATACCTTTGAAACTAACCGCTCCTTGTCCAAGCGGTCCCATCTCTCTTTTCAACAGCCTGGCATGAGCAGAGATCATCAACCTTGAAGAATGAAGTGCCAGCCGGAGGGAGAATGTCTATGTCAGCCAACTAAGTCACCTGGTGAGCCACGCTTCTCAACTTACGGTCCACCTGGTGAGAGACAAACTACTCAACATGGTGCATCTCGACAACAGTATCCAGAGAGACACCAGCCAGAGCGACACCAGTTGCAACATCAGCAGGGAGTTAAGGGCAAATCTGTCGTCTGCTACATGTGTAACCAAGTAGGTCACATCCGTCCCAACTGCCCCCACAAACCACAACCCATTGGGAAAACCTCTAATATCCCTGGTAACATGTCCCTGAAAGAAGTAGAAAAAGTGATGGCCCCTTATTACTGTAAGAGTCTTATTTCCCTTCAGGAAAACTCCAAAACAACTGAAGTCAGAACCTTTAGAGATACTGGAGCATATTGCTCACTTATAAGAGAGGGAATATTACCCCTTTCAAAGAACACTTCCTTGAATTCCTCTGTTTTATTGGAAGCATTTGGAGGAGCTATATATCTGTCCCTTTGCATAAAATTTATGTACAGTGCAAATATTACACTGGGTACTTGACTGTGGGTGCATTCGAAGGATTCCCCATGAAAGATGCCATGTTATTACTGGGTAATAACATTACCACTACTAGTGTATGTCTTGAACCCATAATGATTAATTCTTCTCCGGTGTTGGCCATAACTCGGGCAACATCCCAAGGGTTGTCTGGCGAGAATGTTGACCTATCCTTGGATGACTCCGATCACGGAATAGCCACATTGTTTTATGAGGAAAACTGGCCAGAGCCTCGTAGATCAAGTGAACAGACCCAGATCAAACCTCCCTATTCCAAGGTTGCAGGATTGCCAGATATCTGTTTCCATGCCCGAGGGACTGTCCTTCCGGGAGGAACAACGAAAGGACCATTCTTTAAATTTCACTTTTCAGGCAGCCATGGGTAAGTCCTCTTTGGATCATCCGGTCAAGTATGAACTTAAAAATGACTATTTGATCTGCACTGAGACTGGTAAGGAGATAGAGGGCCAGCAATTGTCTGACAGGTTAGTAGTTCCAACAAAGTTTAGACGTCAAATATTGAATATAGCTCATAATACTTCATTAGGAGGTCACTTAGGAATTACTAAAACCTTATATAGAATCACAAAAGAATTTTATTGGGCAAAATTAAAGCAGGATGTGAAGAATCATATCCGGTGTTGCCGAGAATGTCAGCAAGTAGGGAAACCTGGACATTCCATTAAACCTGCACCTCTTCAACCTATACCTGATGATGAAGAACCTTTTGCAGATTTAATTATAGAGTGTGTAGGTCTACTACCTAGGTCAAAGTCGGGAAATCAGTATTTATTTACCATTATGGATAGAGTAACTAGATATCCTGAAGGAATTCCAATGCGCAGTATTAATGCTAAAGCTATTCTCAAAGCTTTAACAAGATTTATTTCTTGTTTTGGCATTCCTAAAACTATTCAAAGTGATCAAGGTACTAACTTCACTGCCAAAGCATTTAGGGAAGCATTAACTAGGTTAGGGATAATCCGCAACTTATCCACTGCCTATCATCCTCAGTCCTAAGGCGCCTTGGAAAGATTCCATCAGACATTAAAAACCATGATGAGAACTTTTTGCATGCATTTTCCTACAGACTGGGATGAATCATTACCTTTGTTGCTGTTCTCAGTATGAGAAACGGTGCAAGAGTCTACCGGGTATAGTCCATTTGAGCTGATCTTTGGGCACAATGTACGAGGTCCTCTTCGGGTGCTCAAAGAAGGATGGATGGGAGAAGACGTTAGCTCAACACTCTACAACCCTTCTTCAAGGTTGTAGGTAGCACGTCAGTTAGCCAAGGCTAACCTAAAGGCAGCTCAAAATAAGATGAAACAGAGGTATGACAGAAATGCACAATTCCGCTCCTTCCATCCAGGAGACAGGGTGTTGGTGCAGGAACCTATACCTGGCCACACCTTGAAAGCTAGATTTACGGGACCTATGCCTTGACAAGACCTCAAAAACTAAAACTTACCACATCAATCAAATAAAATCTTTTCATACACCAAATAAAGTCCCAGTAATGACTCTGTCCTCTTCCTCTGAGGACGACTCTGACTCTTTGCACTCTATTTTTAAATTAATGTCAAACTTCCAAACTCTGTCCTCCTCAAGGACCCTAGCCCTTTAATGGTGGGGTTATCTGAAACTCGAGCAACAAGTTTAACTGCGCTTCTACAGTCATACCCTGATATTTTTTTGGATGTGCCAAAAAAATGTACGTTAGGTTATCGTGATGTAGATGTGGGAAACTCTAAGCCTATTAAACTCTCCCCCTACAGAGCTAATCCTGAAAAGCAGAGACTACTTCAGCAGGAAGTAGAATTTCTGTTAGAGCATGGTTTAGTGGAGGAGGAGTCTAGTCCATGGGCTTCACCGTGCATCCTTGTTAAAAAAGCTGATGGAGGGTTTCGTATGTGTACAGACTACCGTAAGGTGAATGAGGTCACAATCACAGATGCTTACCCTCTTCCTCGTCTGGATGACGTAATCGACTTTGTGGGTAAGGCTACTTTTGTGTCCAAGTTAGATCTCCTTAAAGGTTACTATCAGGTACCTTTGACGGATAAGGCGAAGGAAATCTCTGCCTTCGTAATTCCAGGAGGTCATTATCAATATACAGTTACCCCCTTCGGAATGAAAAACTCCCCCTCTTCATTCCAGAAACTTATCCATCAGTCTATTAAAGGACTTGAAGGCACGGCAGCATACCTGGATGATGTTGTTGTGGTGTCTGATACTTGGGATCAGCACCTATTTAGGCTTAAGGCTCTCTTTGAGACCTTTCAGAGTTCCCATTTAACTGTTAATTTATCTAAGTCTTCCTTTGGCCAGGCCACTGTTACTTTTCTAGGCCATGAAGTAGGTAGTGGTAAAGTTGCTCCTAAACTTGCTAAGTTCTTGCCATTAAAGATTACCCAGTTCCACATGATAGGAAATCTCTTCAACGTATCCTAGGCATGATAGGATTTTACAGAAGATTCTGTAAGAATTTTTCAGACATTGTAGCCCCTCTTACCTCTCTTACCAGTCACAAAGTTCCCTTTAATTGGACCCCAGAATGTCAAAGTGCTTTTGATAAAGCAAAAAGATTATTGTGTACTGCACCCATTCTATTGTCTCCAGACTTCTCCAAACCTTTCTCATTACAGGTTGATGCTTGTGAGTCTGAGGTTTGGGCAGTACTATTGCAAAATGGGGACAAGGAGTTGCAGCCTGTAGCCTTCTTTGCAAAGTTCCAGCCGCATCAGAGGGCTTACTCTACCATTGAAAAAGAAGCCCTCGCGCTGGTACTGGCTTTGGAGCACTTTGATGTATATGTGGGACAAACTTCGCAGGTGGTCACTGTCTACATTGATCACAATCCTCTAGTATACCTCCAAACCATGAAGAACCACAACACAAGGCTCATGCGATGGACGCTAAGACTGCAACCATACTTTCTGAGAATTGTACATATTGCCGGCAAAGAAAATATGTTGGCAGACTCTTTATCACGAGTCTAACAATATTATTTATAATAATTATATACATGTATTAGGTTAGGATGTGTTAGGTTACTTGTGGTAATCCCTTCCAAGCTCTTTTTTTTTATCCCCTGGTGTGGGTTTTTTTTTTTTTAGTGAGGGGATGCGGGCTACCGTCCGCCTGTGTCTTGGACCTAAGCTAGCCCGACTGTCTGCTGTCTCGCTCTGAGTTTAGGGTTTGGCTTTTTGTCATGAGAAAAACTGAGCTCTATCTAAGAGTTGGATGGTTGAGAGGAAAGGCGGTCCCATTATTTTGTGCCATGGCGGCACGGTTACCACTAGGAGGTGGCAGCCTAATCCTGAGCCTTCTCGGGGTGGGGGTGTGGCATACAAAGAGTGCGTAACCTTTATTCGGTGCATGTACACACCCTCATTTACAGGCTATCTCCCCCAACCAGCGAACCAGGTGACTGAGGGTTGACGATGGGGCCCCGTCGTTCAACCAGTACCTAGGTTCCAGCCAATAAGATGGTGGTTTTGGGAATTGCAGAGGTTATGTGGTTACCACTCTCCTGTCTGCCCTTGTCATTCCCATTCTAGAGCTGGTTGAAGCACTGTCTGCTCTCTAGTGGCTTCTATTCTGCCTTGCTTACTGTGGAGTGCACTAATACCTATCACTGTACATAGTGTATATAGTGTACATACTTCTGTTCTAAATTGGTGAAGGATAATATAAGTCAAAAGTTTTTCTGCTGTGTTTATTTTGCTCCCTTTACACCCAGGATAACAGGCCATTTGGACTCCTGGGTTATAATACCTAAGTTAGACCAGGAAAAAAAATCCTCAGAGCACAGTTCTCAAAACTGAAATAACCTAACTGGTTTCAAATTCAAAGTTTATTCTCTATAAGGATTACAATGCTGAGTTTACAGAAATTTGGTTATTGTTTGGTTTACATGTAGTAAAATTGTGATTACAGAGTGTACCACTAGAACGCTTAGCATGGCTAGGCATTTCGGGCATACTTAGTTTTATTCTTAATCGTAAAATATTACAAATTATGAGGTAAGTTGGTATTATGGCTAAGTGACTAGATACTAGTTTGTGAGTTTAGCAATGTGAATGCTTTTGTTTTGGCACAGTATATAGTTTCAGTATTGGAGTATCACAGGATTCATTATTTTAAGACTGAGATTAATATTTCTGTTTATGGTCAAATGAGTGAGCGAGTGTAAGTGTGAACCACCAGGTGGTATTCGTGTAGTTAGTTGACGGGGTGTATCAGGGAGATAAGATGTTTTCTAATGGTAGTTTTGAAGGTGTCGGCAGCGGCAGCGGCAACAGGAACCTTGTCCTCTATTTTTACTTCTACCTGAGGTTCCCAGCAGCCCAGTGATGACCTAATCAAGACCCGCATAACACTAACATGTGTGGATACCCAGAATGATATAAAGCAACTGCAGAAATCACCCAAAAGTTCACAAATTACCAACTAATAGGACTCGTTCTAGAACTCCTACCCCGCTGCCACTGAAGTGATACTCCACAACATTCACCCAACACCCATCGCCTACTATTCACCCGAAGCCACAGCCAATGGACAAGGGTCAGAACAATAAAAGAAGATCCAGTAACCAGCTAAGGACTCCTAACATCAAAGGTGAGAGCAGTAATAACACGAGGAAAACTTGTAGTACTGCCAGCCAGGACACAACCCTCATCACCCACCGACACCACCACAACACACGACAGACGACAACAAACATGGCCGCCGCTACAGTCCAAGATAACTCCTTCCCAGTATTTGATGTCAAGAAGATCACCGACCCAGAAATAGCTAAACTCCTTATGATTCAGAACCAAACGATCACCAAACTAACTCAGGAAATGCAGGAACTAAAGGCTAGCAATGCAGATTACCTCAACAAGATCACTGCTCTAGAACATAAACCCCTCAAGGAAGGTTCCTTGATGTTGGTGAGGGGCTCTTGATTTAGGGAATTGGATCTGTGCTCCAGTTCCCCAAATTAAGCCTGAATGCCTTCCACATCCCCCCCCAGGCGCTGTATAATCCTCCGGGTTTAGCGCTTCCCCCTTGATTGTAATAATAATCTAGAACATAAACTAGACACTCTAGAACAACAAAGCAACACCCACACCCGGTCCCTAGACACCATCAACACTTTAAAAGACCAAGTCACCCTACTTACTACCAACATTGCAGAGGAAAGATCAAGAGTGGACCAACAACTTGCCAATGTCATAACCAACTTCCAAGACCATAATGACCAACAGCAGCTATCTGACGCTGTTGTAGTTAACAGCAAACATCTCCCACCCACAGTCGCCCAAGAGACCTGCATGGAGACCACCCTGCAGCTTATCAAGGACCACCTTCGCCTTAACATACGTAGTGATGACTTAAAGGATTGCAAACTGATGGGCTATCATGCAGGTAAAAAAACAGTGCTGTTAAAATTCCAAACTAGCTTACAAAGAAACAACCTACTAAAAACATCTATTTCTATGAAAACTGATGTTTACGTCAATGAGTGCCTTACCAAAATGAGACAAAACCTTTATCGGCTAAGAAAACTGCACTATGCCCAAAAAATCCACCAGTGCTTTGTGAGGGATGGAAAAATAGCAGTTAGGAAACAGCCCACTGGAAAGAGATACTTCATCTCCACAGAACATGACCTTAAAACATTCCTAAGTGAGGCTGGACTAACAGAATCAGAGTAAAGTGCAGATAATACCCATAGTCCACCGTTAGTGTTATATTGTCATAAATTTGTGCCCCCCTAAAATTCTAATACTCCAACTACTTTTAATTGTCATTGTTGTACTCAACGACCATTCTACCTCATAGTCTTAATTGTGTTTATATCTACAGAATCTATCTCCTTTTTTACAACTTATCACATCACTGTTCCATCTTATTTTATTATAAACTAACCATAAATTGTCTTCAATAATTCTACCTCACTTTAAAAAATACTCAATTGCCCAATTTTATTCTAAATCCCTATTATTGCCCAATTTTACTTTAAACTATATTGATCAAACTTATTGTAAACTTCTTTTATTGACCATTTTTATTCCATACTTTTTTAACCTAGTATTTTCAACTACAACTTTTATATCATCCTGTCTACCATCTTACTAGCATATTATAACCAAGTCATTGCCATTTTTATTTTTATCAATTCTTTTTTTTTATTATTTTTTGCTACCTTAATTTGTGTATTTTATCCTGTCAATTTAAATCTAATTATACTCTAATTCTTGTAAACAACTTATATAAGACCTTAGTGCAATTACAATTGAGAGTCTTGTTCCTTTATTATATTATTAGATTAATCACAGTTTTACTCTAGCTCATTCTAGCTCAATACATAGTCAATACCAAATTCACTATATTAGACCATAGTGCAATTACTAGTGAGAGACTGGTGCTACTTTTAATTTGTATTTTTATATTATTAGATTAAATTCAGTTGTACCATAGCTCATTCTACCTCAAGACATAGTCAATACCAAATTCACTATATTAGACCATAGTGCAATTACTAGTGAGAGACTAGTGCTATTTTTAATTTGTACTTTTGTATTATTAGATTAAACCTATTGTACGTTAGCTCACTCTAGCTCAAAACATAGACTCCACAAAAGTCATTATTAGACCTTAGTGCAATTACAAGTGAGAGTCTTGTTCTATTTTTAATTTGTATTTTTATATTACTAGTTTATACCTAGTTGTACTTTAGTTCATTCCAGCACAACACACAGACAACATCAACTTCATTATGTGTAGTAGTGACTATACCCTACATGACCAAAATACTCTAGCTATATACTTGTCCAAACTTCCAACCACTACAGATATCAGTAGTAGAACTCAACACACAACTCAGGATATAAATAACCATAATTTTAAACCTAGAAGATGATTGATCACGTTGACCCTGATCTAAACCTCCATAATCTGACACCCAATCAAAACCTATTGGAAAGTAACTGCCTTTATTACACAGCATCACAAGCCAACACTATCCTAAACAATGCTAAAAGTCTATCAGTACTTAACTACAACATCAGGTCCTTAAGCAAACACTATGATGACCTCCTAGCACTCCTTGAAGCACTAAAGACACCCTTCTCCTGCATTATTCTTACTGAGACCTGGCTTAAGCAGGACACAATAGATATCTACCCTCTACCAGGATACACAGCAATCCACAACTGCAGAACAAACCAAGTTGGGGGTGGTATTGCAATCTATTACTCTAACCATTTATCTTGTCTTAGCACCACTTGCTTTAGTGATGAATATGGGGAATACATTTTTGCTAATTTTACTGTAAAAAACCTTAAGACGCCTATAACAATCGGTGCCATTTACCGGATACCTCACACAAACATCCCAAATTTCAGTGAGAAATTAAAGTCACTAATAACAAACAGACAAATGAATAAGCACCACCTTCTCTTAGCTGGAGACTTCAACATCAACCTTGGCTTACTAGATGATCAGCCTGTAACTGATTTCATCAACAATATGAACAACGCACTTCTCATACCAACAATAACTAAACCAACCAGGCTCACTGAGACAAGTGCAACCATAATAGACCACATATGGACCAATATACTAGCCCCCCTTAAATCAGGGATAATCACAGATAGCACTACAGACCACTACCCTACCTTCCTCCTGACAAACATTAGTAAACCACCACTTGAATACAACAAAGTCTCATTTAGACTCCATGACGAGGCCTCAGTAAGGAAGTTCACAGCTGACCTAGAGACTGTTGGTTGGCCTACAGAATTCTCCAAGGCCAATGGTATTGATGACTGGACAGACATCTTTCTTAACAAATTACTTAGACTATACAACAAACATTGTCCTATAAAAACAAAACAGATCACAAACAAACGGCTTGGTTGCCCATGGCTAACCAGCACCATTCTGAAATCCATTGACAAGAAACACCAATATGAAAAGCAATATAGACAGGGTGGTCTGGTGGCTGTGGCCCGGTGGTCTGGCTGTGGCCCGGTGGTCTGGTGGCTAAAGCTCCCGCTTCACACACGGAGGGCCCGGGTTCGATTCCCGGCGGGTGGAAATTCCGACACGTTTCCTTACACCTATTGTCCTGTTCATCTAGCAGCAAATAGGTACCTGGGTGTTAGTCGACTGGTGTGGGTCGCATCCTGGGGGACAAGATTAAGGACCCCAATGGAAATAAGTTAGACAGTCCTCGATGACGCACTGACTTTCTTGGGTTATCCTGGGTGGCTAACCCTCCGGGGTTAAAAATCCGAACTAAATCTTATCTTATCTTAGGGCTTAATACACAAAGATACTCTTAAACACTATTCATCAGCTCTCACCAAAGTAATAAAAAAAGCCAAACAACTATACTACTCCAGTAGATTCACAGACACTAGAGGAGATATAAAAAAGACCTGGAAAACACTCTCTCAGATTCTAGGGACCCACAAACTGAGAAAAACCAAGAATATTGTCCTAACTAAACCTAATGAAACACCACTACATCCCACTGACACAGCTAACAAGATAAACGACTTCTTCTCAAACATAGGATCTAATCTCGCCAGTAAAATCCCACATACCAATGCCCATGCCGGGGACTACCTAGATGGAAATTTCCCTCATTCCTTCTATCTTGCACCAACTGAGCCCACGGAAGTCATTGAGATCATAAAGTCACTTAAAAATAACTCGGGGAATCTGTCTCATGTCCCACCATTACTGTACAAGCGAGCGGCCCATGTCCTTTCGCATGCTATTTCATTACTTTTTAACAAGTCAATAGAGACTAGCACCTTCCCGAAACTACTCAAGATGGCAAGGGTTACACCAATACATAAAGGTGGTGACCCTACAGACTTAAACAACTATAGGCCAATATCTAACTTACCATTGCTATCCAAAATCTTTGAGAAACTCGTGCACAGGAGACTGTATTCATTTATAACGGCTCAAAACATACTCAACCCCTGCCAGTTTGGATTCAGGAAAAATAAAAGCACTAATGATGCAATCATAAAAATGCTAGATCTGCTTTACACAGCATTGGAAAATAAGGAATATCCACTAGGAATTTTTATTGACCTAAGAAAAGCTTTTGACACAGTAAACCACAAAATCCTACTCCACAAACTTGACCACTACGGTATAAGAGGCCATGCGCTTGCTTATTTCAAATCTTGCATTACTAATAGGTATCAGTACGTCACCATTAAAGACACAGCATCAGCAACACGGCCACTTAATACTGGAGTTCTGCAGGGAAGTGTCCTTGGTCCCCTGCTCTTCCTCATATACATCAATGACCTTCCAAACGTATCCCAACACCTGAAACCCATTCTCTTTGCTGATGACACGACTTATGTCATCTCTCACCCTAATCTTGCCACCCTCAACACCATTGTGAATGAGGAGCTGATTAAAATATCGACTTGGATGACAGCCAATAAACTTACGCTTAACACTGACAAAACTTACTATATTATGTTTGGTAGCAGAGCAGGAGATGCACAAATTAACATTAAGATTGACAACACTCTAATTACCAGAAATAATGGGGGAAAATTCCTAGGCTTATACCTTGACAACAACCTGAATTTCAGCACCCATATCCAGCATATAGCCAAAAAAGTATCCAAAACGGTTGGGATCCTCTCCAAGATACGATACTACGTGCCGCAAAATGCCCTTCTCACACTATACCACTCACTTATTTATCCATACCTCACCTATGCTATTTGTGCTTGGGGATCAACTGCAGCTGCCTAGTTCATCAAAACTAGGTGAAAAAAAGCAAATACCACCCATTAAAAAGTTTCAGTAATGAAAGATTTAATTCACTCCAGTAAGTCACAATTCATGGTACCCTTCCACCCAGGTACATCAGTCAACTTCCTACAGTGGCTAGCGTAATCACTTTATATCCTGTAAAAAGAGGAAAATCAGTTCCAGAAAATACAGACAACCAGTTACGAAAGATACACCAGGAGTTTATGAGATACTGTGTAGAGACTAAAGTCAGGTATGCATTGGTCAGTCACAAGGAATGTCTTTTTTTAGCAGCTCTTCCTAACAACTGTTTAGCAGCTCTTCCTAACAACTGTTTAGCATGACTTCCACTAGTGGTCCCAATTCACCTGTGACCTCTTCTCTATGCTGCTCCACCTCTCTTTCCTGTTTATAAGTCTCTGGCCAACTGCTTCTGTTTTAGGCTGAGAGACTGATCATCATGCACCTAGCATAATGGACTGATTACATCAGACAGTATCTCCATTTTTGTCTACTGTCTTCTACTAACGTTGATGTCTTTAGGAGTGTGATTGATCTTTGTATTAGACTGATAAAGTCAAGCAATATTACAAAATATTTTTTAGAATCCAAGCTTGAATTGTACTCATTATCTCTCATCTCTCATATGTGTATTAATTTAAATTTTTTTTTAACCCAAAATTTATAGACTATCCAGTACCCACTGCTAGTTTTTGTCTTTATAAAAGATTCTAGGAGATTTCTGCTATCTTCATACCAACTTTCTATAAATAACACTCTACCTCATGGTTATTTGTGTTATATTTTGTTCCTTATTTATGAGAGTACCATTGAAATATAGTTACATTGGGTGTGTAATTTTACCACAGTTGTTATTGGAGCTCTGCTAGCATGTTGAGACACAAGACTTTTGTTTTTTTAAGAACATAAGAAAGAAGGAACACTGCAACAGGCCTACTGATCCATGCAAAGCAGGTCCATGCCACCCCCCCCCCCCCCGGCCTAGAAGAATGACACCTAGTGAGGCCACTTCCACTTAAGGAACGAGCATGGCACCAGACCTGGTAGCACAAGCTAGTCAGGTCCAACTCTCACCTACCTGCACCCACTCATGTATTTATCCAACCTATTTTTAAAGCTACACAACATCTTAGCGTCTATGATAGTACTCGGGAGTTTGTTCCACTCTATTTTTTCTAAAATTTATCCAGTCAGACTTGGGGGGGGGGGGCGTTCTCGACACCGGTGCATCTTGTTCACCATAAAATGTGGTATATGCCCTCTAAGTCATTCTATTTTGTTCCTTCCTCTATAAATGCTTGAACTGTGTCAACAACTCTTCAGCCCACTGGATAATATTTTTAGTAACCCCACACATCCTAATCTCCAAGCTACGAATTCTCTGTATAATCACACCACACACAGCCCTCAGACATGACATCTACATTGCCTCCAGTCTCCTTGTTGCAACATTTGCAACCCATGCTTCACACCCATATAAGAGCATTGGTACCACTATACTCTCATACATTTCCCTGTTTGCTTCCATGGATGACAATTTTGTTGCCATATATTACTCAATGGACCAGTCACTTTTATACCCTCATCAGTTTTGTGGTTCACTTCGTCTTTCATAGACCTGTCCGTTGACAAGTACACTCCTAAATTAATGAAAACATTCACTTCTTCCATACCCCCTCCCACCAATCTGATATCCAATCTTTCATTTCTTAATTTTTTTGTTACCGTCATCACTTTGCTTTTTCCAGTGTTCACTTTTAATTTCCTTCTTTAAATACATTCCCAAATTCATCCACCAATCTCTGCAACTTCTCTTCAGAATCTCCCAAAAACACTGTGTCATCAGGAAAAAGCATCTGTGACAACTCCCACTTTGTATTATTCTTCATCTTGCAATCCTGCACCTACATTCCCAAATTCATCCACCAGAGGCCAATATATCTGAAATGCGTAGGGAATCACTGGTCAGAGAAATAGCAAACATCAAACTTAAGCTAAAGGAATGTTATAGGAGTCAGGAATCGCGAGAAGAACTAAAAGCCATAAATGAAATCGAAAGAAACCCAAAGTATTTCTTTTCCTATGCCAAATATACATACAGTGGACCCCCGAGTTTCGTGATTAATCCGTTCCAGAGAGCCCGCCGAAGGTCGAAATTCATGAAACTTAAAACCATTTTCCCCATAAGAAATAATGGAAATAAAATTTATCTGTTCCAGACACCCAAAAATATTAAAATAAATTTTTTTTTTTAAATTAAATAAAGATTTACATAATGAAAACAATCAGAAATCAAGTACATGCATTTAAAATAATAACAACATTACACTTACCTTTACTGAAGACTGTGTGGATGGAAGACGGAAGGAGGGGATAGGAGGAAGGTGTACACTATTTTTTGGAAGGAGAATCTCCTTCCATTAGGACTTCAGGTATGAAGTCCATATCTGGGGTTACTTCCCTTCTTTTAATGCCACTGGGACCAGCTTGAGAGTCACTGGACCCCTGTCGCACAAAATATCTGTCCAGAGAGGTCTGTTTCTGGCGTTTCTTCAAGATTTCCCTGAAGTGGGACACAACACTGTCATTGTACATGTTGCCAATATGGCCTGCAACAGCTTTGTTAGGGTGAAGTGGCCCGGTGGCCTGGTGGCTAAAGCTCCCGCTTCACACACGGAGGGCCCGGGTTCGATTCCCGGCAGGTGGAAACATTTCAACACGTTTCCTTACACCTGTTCTCCTGTTCACCTAGCAGCAAATAGGTACCTGGGTGTTAGTCGACTGGTGTGGGTCGCATCCTGGGGGACAAGATTAAGGACCCCAATGGAAATAAGTTAGACAGTCCTCGATGACGCACTGACTTTCTTGGGTTATCCTGGGTGGCTAACCCTCCGGGGTTAAAAATCCGAACGAAATCTTATCTTATCTTATCTCTTATAAATGCTTGCACTTCAGTCCACTTTCCACAAATGTCCTTAATCTTTGAAGAAGGCACCTTCCTCCATCTCTCTTCCTCCTCCTCTGCAGCAGTTTCCTGAGCTGTGATCTGTTGCTGTTGCAGATGAAGCTCTTGCAGCTCTTCAGTGGTTAGCTCTTCCCTGTGGTCCTCCACCAACTCTTCCACATCCTCACCACTCGCCTCCAACCCCAGGGACATCCCCAGTGCCACAATAGTTTCCACAACTGGCATAGGTCAGCCACAAACCCTTCAAAATCCCTCTCTTGTACACAATCTGGCCACAAATTTCTCCAAGCAGAGTTCAAAGTCCTGGAAGTCACTCCCTCCCAAGACTTACCTATAAGGTTTATGCAGCTGTTTTAATAATTTTCCTGGCCTGCTAGTGTACTCGCTTATAATCTAGTGATACCAGTGAATAGCAGAATACAGTGTTGTAGTAGCAACTAACCAGGATTATAATGGTACTTAGTGGAGTGGAGTGACTTTCATTAGTTTCTTTTTTCTTGAATTACCAGACGTATACTGTGAATTTCATATAACCTGTAGTTACCAGCTGTCACAATATACACAACGAGAAGCAATTATTACTACAGAAAAAGCGTCCTTCCTCCAAATTTCCACCAGTCAACTATAGTGATAATATAGCATTTATTGTGGTGAAGACGAAAAAAAAAAAAAAAAAATAGAAAAGCTAGATACAGCGATTGATAAACAAGGGTTGAGGCTCGACCGTTCGTCATTGTAGGAGTTGCCAGCAGTCACCGGTTTCTTCAACACACAAGTTATACTTTTGTATCAATCAAATCACATATTACTTGGGTAGATAATTTCCAGTAGATCCTTCATGTGTTAGCTCAAATCACCGATCAGTATGTTTTAAATATGTGACCCACTGATCAGATCAGATCGACTGGTCCGAACCCTTGACTGGTTTCAAACGGATTTGTTGGACAATAAAGCAGACTGTAAATGGATGGGGTTGTAGGCGCCCTTATCAAACACAAACAATAAATATAAATCAGGAACGTGCACGGTAAGCTGTCCAATATACAAAAACAGTTAGAAACAGAAATACAAATAGCTAGAGCTTCGTTTAAGGAGGTTATTAATAGAATATTCAAGAGGTTGCTAGTAGAATTACAGTAAATCAACCACTCAAATCATTATGAAGCTCTGTAGTCTGCAGTCAATCAAACAAACGGGCTTCCACATGGATAAATTGTCATTTTTGTGGAAATTGGTGTCACGCCCCTTGTGCAGATATCCAAGAACTAGCTACAAGCAGTATTAAAACAGGGAAGTGTTTTTGGGTATGCCCAAATGAGATAAATCTGTGGACTAAAATCACAAGGGTATTAAAAGAGGACAACTTCAAAGCTGCTTTCATAGAAAACCTGGAAGCTTTCTACAACAGATGGGAACATAAAAAGTCTGGGCTGAATGGTACTGCCCTTGATACTGGCCAAGAAGTCAGAAACGGTAAGGCTGGAGGTGATGTCCTGGTAGTCAGTAAATGTGGGGCTGATAGTGCTGTCCTGGGAGACAGTAATGGTGAAGCTGGAGGTGCTGTCCTGGGAGACAGTAATGGTGAAGCTGAAGGTGCTGTCCTGGGAGACAGTAATGGTGAAGCTGGAGGTGCTGTCCTGGGAGACAGTAATGGTGAAGCTGGAGGTGCTGTCCTGGGAGACAGTAATGGTGAAGCTGGAGATTTTGTCCAGGTAGTCGGGAATTATATGCAGGAAGGAATACATATAAATGACCTCATAGGGGACAGGAGCCGGAGTAGGGAAACAAGTGTAGTCAAAGATAAGATAAAACCAATATTGCAAACTAGAAATACCGCAGGAAATAGCAAACAAGAGGACCCCACTAGCAATAGTGAGGATATATTGCCAAAAACAACTGGTGGGAGCTCCATTGTTGGTGCTAGGGAGGATAGGAGTAAGACAGGGAAACATACACCAACAGGGAATACAGTCACAGAAACCCAAGGCAAACGGAAACCAAGCCTGTGCACACACTATGCACTTGGTATCTGCAGGCATGGGAAATCTGGAAAAACAGATGGGACGTGCAACTATGACCACCCTAGAAAATGCCATGCCCATATGATAACAGGAAAATGCAAACTCCCTGTAAGCTTTTTCACCCTGAACTGTGTACCTCTTCAGTACAGGAAAGACTGTGCTATAACTTAAATTGCCAGGCATACCATCTAAAGGGGACAAAAAGATACAAAACATCCAGGCCATGGGAAAACCTGGGTAGCCACAGCCACTCAAGAGGGAGAGGTTTTTTAGTGCCAGGAAGGAAAAAAAAACTGGCAGGAAATGGCAGAAATCGTACACCAAATCCAGTCATTCCTGGAGTGGAACCACAGTCGATGGCCTCCACTCCAAACCAACAGATACAGATACTAATGCCGGAAAAAAAATCCCCCCCCAGTACCAACAATATCACCAGTCCGATAACATTCTTCTTTGATAAATTAGACATGTGCAACTCTTATTGAGGAAACGTTTCGCCACACAGTGGCTTCATCAGTCCATACGTAGGAGAAACTTGAAGAACAGGAGGAGAATGAGGTAATCAGTCCCTCAGCCTTGAGTCGATGTGTTCAGTCCATCAATCTTGAATAGAATACGGCATATCAGCGGAGAAGCAGCTTGTAAACCGTATGGCAGGAGAGGTGCAGCAGTCATAGGTCGTGTCACATTTGTTCAATGTGTAAGTAGGTCGTGCCCAAGAATTAGGCAAGCGAAGAATTCCTAAGTATTAAGATCCCAAGAAGTTGCAGTGTCTGACAGATTTGTAGATGAATGGTTCAGAGAACCGACATGTTGATAAATTAGACACATGTGCAACTCTTTGGTATCTTTATTGAGGAAACGTTTCGCCACACAGTGGCTTCATCAGTGACAAGTCAGTTCCTGATCAGCTGGGCTGTGGCTCGTACGTTGGTTTGCGTGCAGCCAGCAGCAACAGCCTGGTTGATCAGGCTCTGATCCACCAGGAGGCCTGGTCACAGACCGGGCCGTGGGGGCGTTGACCCCCGGAACTCTCTCCAGGTAACTCCAGGCGGTAAAGGTCGAGAACCAAAACCTAGTCATTGTGGTAGTCTACAAGCCTCCGGATGCAACATCCCAGCAATTCCAGGAACAGCTGTTAAAAATTGACCACTGTCTGGAAAATCTTCCAGCTCCTGCACCCAACATCTTGCTCCTGGGGGATTTCAACTCAAGGCACCTAAAATGGAGGAATATAGCAAATAATATTGTTGCAGTAATAACACCAGGAGGTAGCTCTGATGAAAACTCACACTCACACGAGCTTTTAAATCTCTGCACAAAATTCAATTTAAACCAGCAAATAATAGAGCCTACTAGACTGGAGAATACACTAGACCTAATCTTCACTAACAATGATGATCTGATAAGAAATGTCACTATATCAAAAAAAATATACTCAGATCACAACATAATTGAGGTTCAGACATGTATGCGTGGAGCCCCAGACCGACATAATGAGACTAGTCACGAGGGAGCATTCACCAAATTCAACTTCAATAACAAAAACATAAAATGGGACCAAGTAAACCAAGTCCTAACCGATATAAGCTGGGAAGACATACTAAGCAACACAGACCTCAACTTATGCCTAGAACAGATTAACTTGGTGGCACTCGATGTATGCACAAGGCTTATTCCTCTAAGAAAAAGGAGGAGTAGATGTAAAATAGAAAGAGACAGGCGCTACCTTTACAGGCGATGCCTCTTCAAGGGGGGCTCCTTGGCGTGGTGAAGAGGCTCTTGGTCTGAGGAATTAGACCTATCGGTCTTCTTCCTCAGACCGAACCTAATTACCCCCCAATCTCCCCTCCCCTATCCCATCCTCCCCATCCTCCCCTTTTTCCTTTCCTCCTCCTCCTCCCCACTCCTCCCTTTTGCCCTTCCTCTTTTTGTCCTTTGGGATTTCTCCCACAGGCGCGCTAGTTCCTAGGTAGGAGAAAGGATACCGGGGTCCATCCCATTCCATTGAGGTTCTTAGCGGTGGCGTAGTTTGCCGTGGAATCTGGATCGCCTGGGGATGTCCCGATCCCTCTCCAGTATCCCGGAGTAGCTTTAGGTGTCTTTCGGGCGACGAGTGTATCTCTGGAAGCCACCTTTCGGATTCCGGGGGTGGTGGCCGAAGGAGGTATGCTTTGTGGCGGATATCCGGCCGCCCTCTCTTTTGTCCACCGAGGTAGCTCGGCAGATGTGAGGTTGCTATCCTGGATTGTTAGTTTACTAGCATGATGGGTAGGGTATGGCACGGGTTCCATGCTGCATCTGCGCTACTTGCGGTGCTGAGGTCTTCTTGGGCGCGGAGGGAGATTTCTGGCCCTTTCATTCCTCCTAGGACCTATTCCCTCCCCGGTCCCCCCTTTTTTTCTTTTTTTTATTTTTATTTTCTTTTCTTCTTTCTTTTTTTTTCTTAAAAACAAAAAGAAAGAAGTAACCTAACCATGGCAGCCCTAGTCCATGAACCTGGTACCCCCGGGCCCCTTCTTGATACCGCACCTCGTTCTGACCCCGCCTCGTCTTTGGACCACTCTTCAGACATTCCTCATGCCTCTGTACCTATTGCCGGTGCTGTTTCCTCACCCGCTTCAGGTACTGAGGCCTCGACTGACTCCTTCGATTTATCGGACCTTCGCTCTCCTCTGACTATGCTTCCGGCCTCTCCCTCTACGGTACGGCAATTTTCAAATCGCCGACCTGTTCCACGTCGGACCAACTCTGGTCCCACGCCTAAACGTCAACGACAATTACCTGCTGATGATACTTCTCCACCTTCTCGTTCTTCTCAGAAACGATCGACACATCCTTCACTACCTTTCCACGCTCGGTTTCAGACTGAACAGTGGACTAAATTCTTCACTTTACGACCAACTTCCTCTACTGCCTATCTTTCTGACCATAGTATTGGCAAGGCACTCCTACTCCATGTTGGTAAAGATATTTCTTTTCATGCTCTTAAGAGCGGTATGCGCATCATTACCGTACAGAATGCTACCCAGGCTCATGAGCTCTCTCGTCTTTCCCATATCGATACTGTTCCTGTCACTCTTGAAAAACATCATTCCCTCAATTCTTGTAGTGGTACCGTCATTCTGCCCCATACCATAGTTCAACAAAATTTCCAGACATGTGGCACTGACATTCTAGAACAACTGGAACTCCAAGATCTCCCAATCCTTAAGGTAGATACTTACGTTCTTCCTGCCCGTGGGCGGAGATGATACCCTAGCAATGTGGCTCGTTTAACTTTTGACAGCCGAGAACTCCCATCCTCAGTTTATATAGCAGGACATCGGTTACAAGTTCGAAAGGTGATCCCTACACCACAACAGTGTAGAAATTGCTGGCGATTTGGCCATCCAGCGAAATATTGCAGATCTATCGCCGAATGCCCAGTCTGTGGTGCCGATGACCATTCTAATACGTCTTGCAATCGATCTCCCTGTTGCCTTAACTGTCATGAGGCTCACCCTTCATACTCTCGCCGTTGTCAGGTCTATTTAAACGAGCGGGAAATCCGTTACCTCAAAGAGACAGAAGGTCTCCCTTATGCCATGGCAGTTTCTCATCTCCGCCTCCAAGGGAGACTCCCACGTGTTTCTTATTCCCGTGTTTCAAAACGTCCCCCCACTTCTAGTATCCCATCTTCTACACCCACCTCTGTGGTTACCTCTCCCATAATCACTCCTGTATCTAATCCTTTTGCTGTCCTCGGCTCAGACGTCCCTACTTCAACGCCTCAGTCTAATCTCGCTTCTTCGAGTTCTCTCTCACAAACCTCAGTATCGATGAGACCTCGTACGACACCTCCTCCCAATCGTCCCTCTACTTCTCAAAAGTCAAAAAAAGGTCCGGTAACACCTCCTACCCATCTTCCACCTCCTCATTTTACCCTCCCTGTCTCTGTCCCTAGTTCTTCCCCTCTCACTGGCTCAGTTACAAGTGCAGAGGTTCACCCTCCTCCTCGTAATGTACCTTCCTCCCCTGTTCCCTCCCAAGTTTCTTCCCCTTCTGCCACCTCCCAGGTTCCTGCCTCTTCTGTCCCCTGCCATGCTTCTCCAGTTCCCTCCACCCTTTTGCCCCCCCCTACCTTGGTACAGTCCAATACAGTTCCAATCTTTACTCATCCTCCCCCTACCATTCCCAATATTGTCTCCCATACGACATCTCTGAATTCCGAAACACTTGAAGCAATCTCTGAATATATTGCAGAGACCAAACCATCAATGGACACTGATCCACCTTCCACTCTTTCTCTCTCCTCTGCTCCATCTGCGCAACTCCTTTCTTCACAGCGCACCGTTCCTTCGCTGCTTGAACATTTTCCACTGCCTCCGCATGTGGACTTTTCTAACCCTTCTAGTCCGTAGGAACCCTTACCTGCGGATTTCAAGTATCTTTATCATTGCCAATCATGGCCTATTTACAGTGGAATATATGCGGCCTCAGGGGTAATCGGGGTGAGCTTCAGATGTTACTCTCCCAGTTTGCCCCTGTTGGTGTTTGCTTACAGGAACCAAAATTACACTCTGCTGTTCTTTCTCACATCTCAGGCTATAATTTATTGTATTCTTCAGATCCTTTTCCTGATGGGACCTTTAATGAAAGTGCCCTTCTTCTCCGCACTGATATTCCGTACCATCAGCTATTTGTTCATACTTCGCTGCATTACACAGCAGCCCGTATCCACTTACATAGGTGGTATACGCTCTGTTCTTTATATCTCTCTCCTTCTCGGGCATTATCTATTCCAGATTTTGCCTTCCTTGTTTCGTCATTACCGCCACCGATTCTGTTACTTGGTGATTTTAATGCCCACCATTTCCTCTGGGGGGGGTCTCACTGTGATTCCCGTGGAATTCAGTTAGAGGCTTTTCTTGCCACCCACCCCCTCCATGTTTTAATTACAGGTACTCACACCCATTTTGATCCTCGGACTCATACTCTCTCTTGCATCGATCTCTCAGTTTGCTCTTCCTCCGCCGCATTAGACTTCACTTGGTCTGTCCTCCCGGACTTACATGACAGTGATCATTTCCCAATCATTCTTACTTCCCCTTCATATTCGCCACCTCTTCGCACCCCACGCTGGCAATTTAATCGGGCAAATTGGAACCTTTACTCACACCTAACTGTTTTTAAAGAGGTTCCTTCGTCCTCCATCGATGAGCTTTTACACCTCTTCTCGTCCTCCGTTTTCACCGCAGCTTCTCATTCTATACCCCAAACTTCGGGCAGGCATTCTCAGAAATGCGTGCCTTGGTGGTCTCCTGCTTGTGCTCGTGCAGTACATTTGAAACGCGCTGCATGGGGCAGGTACCGGTACAATAGAACCACAGAGCGACTCCTTGATTTTAAACAGAAGCATGCGATCGCTCGCCGTGTCATCCGTGACGCTAAACGCACTTGCTGGCGAGATTATGTCTCCACCATCACCTCTGCTTCCTCTATGAGTGCAGTCTGGAAAAAAGTACGAAAACTGAGTGGTAAATATTCTCCTGACCCGGCTCCTGTTCTGCGGGTTGCCGGTGTTGATATAGCAAACCCACTAGATGTTGCCAATGAAATTGGCAATCATCTGGTCTGTATTTCTCAGGGACTCCATCTATGCCCCTCATTTCTTTCCTCAAAGTCTGCCAGAGAGTTAGCACCCTTGGACTTTTCTTCTCTCAGAGAAGAACAGTATAATGTGCCTTTTACACTTCAAGAACTGGAGGCAACACTCTCAGCTTGTCGATCATCGGCAGCTGGGCCCGACGACATTCATATTCGTATGCTACAACATTTACATCAGTCAGCCCTTGCAGTCCTATTACGCCTTTACAATCTTATTTGGTCACAAGGAGTTCTTCCACAGCTGTGGAAATCCGCCATTGTTCTCCCTTTCCGCAAACCAGGCACTACGGGACATGAAACCTCCCACTATCGCCCCATTGCTCTTACCAGTGCAGTTTGCAAAGTAATGGAACGCCTAGTAAATAGACGTTTAGTGTGGTATTTAGAGACACACAACAGTCTCTCCACTCGTCAATATGGCTTTCGTAAGGGACGTTCTACCATAGACCCCTTACTACGCTTGGATACGTATGTTCGTAATGCCTTTGCGAATAACCACTCAGTTATTGCCATATTTTTTGATCTTGAGAAGGCATATGACACAACTTGGAGGTATAATATTTTAGCCCAAGCCCACTCCTTAGGCCTTCGAGGCAATCTACCATCCTTCCTTAAGAACTTTTTAACTGACAGGCATTTCCGTGTTCAGGTTAATAATGTGCTCTCCCCGGACTTTATCCAAGCTGAAGGTGTCCCCCAGGGATGTGTTCTGAGCACAACACTTTTTCTCCTTGCTATTAATGATTTGGCCTCTAGTCTTCCATCAAATATTTGGTCATCACTCTATGTTGATGACTTCGCTATTGCCTGTGCAGGCGCTGACTGTCACCTCCTTACAGTTTCTCTCCAACATGCAGTCGACCGTGTTTCCAATTGGGCCACCACACGTGGGTTTAAATTTTCCAGCACTAAAACCCACCAAATCACTTTCACTAGATGCTCTGTCATCTCCGATCATCCTTTGTACCTCTATGGCTCCCGTATCCCTGAACGTGATACAGTCAAGTTTCTGGGCCTCCTCTTTGATCGTAGGTTATCCTGGAAACCTCACATTACCTCTCTGAAGGCAACTTGTCACAGCCGGCTGAACCTTCTTAAAACCCTTGCTCATCTTTCGTGGGGAGCTGATCGTCGAACCCTCCTTTGCCTACATTCCACCCTTATTTTATCGAAACTTGATTATGGTGACCAGATCTATTCAGCGGCATCTCCTGCTACTCTCTCTAGCCTTAACCCCATTCATCACCAAGGATTACGTTTATGCCTTGGTGCTTTCCGCTCTTCCCCTGTCGAGAGCCTCTATGCAGAAGCGAACGTACCATCCTTATCCGATCGCCGTGATGCCCATTGCCTGCGCTACTATGTACGCTCTCATGATCTCCGCAATCCTTCCATTTATAGAATGGTCACTGATATTAGTAGACATTCTTTATTTGTTCGCCGCCCCTGTTTACTCCGTCCCTTCTCTCTTCGCCTTCATTCGCTCTTGTCTTCTCTTCAACTACCACCTTTCTATGTACATGTAGCATCTCACTTTTCCCTACCCCCCTGGGAAGTTCCAGCTGTTCGAGTCTGTTCTTTCTCCCTCCCTTGCTCGAAAGCCCAACTGTCTACGGTCGCTTCCCGCTCTCTTTTTCTTGACCACTTTCACTCTCATTCTCATGCCATTGCTGTGTACACAGATGGCTCTAAGTCTTCTGACGGCGTAGGATTCGCAGCAGTGTTTCCGGACAGCGTCGTACAAGGGCATTTACTATCTTCGGCTAGTATTTTTACTGCTGAATTATATGCCATTTTTACAACACTTATCCATATTGCATCTATGCCTGTGTCATCATTTGTGGTTGTCTCAGACTCCCTTAGTGCTTTACAGGCTATACAAAAATTTGATACACCTCACCCCTTAGTCCTCCGTATCCAACTTTGGCTATGCCGCATCTTTACCAAGCATAAAGATATTGTTTTTTGTTGGGTCCCTGGTCATGTTGACGCACAGGGCAATGAACAGGCAGACACTGCTGTGCGGTCAGCAGTACATGACCTACCAGTTTCTTAGAGAGGTATTCCATTTACGGACTATTTTGCTGCAATATCTTCCCACCTTCACACCCGTTGGCAACAACGTTGGTCTACTATGCTCGGCAACAAACTTCAGTCTATTAAACCGAGTATAGGTTACTGGCTGTCTTCTTATCACCAGTGTCGAGGTTGGGAGACTACTCTCTCCCGTCTTCGCATTGGCCATACTCGTCTTACTCATGGATATCTCATGGAGAGGCGTCTTGCTCCTCTCTGTGAGAATTGCCAAGCTCCATTATCAGTCAGACACATTCTGTTGGACTGCCCACTTTATCAACGAGCACGCAGAATTTACCTCTGTTGTCGTCTTCGCTCCGCTGCTCTCTCTTTACCTTCCCTTCTCGCTGATGGACCCACCTTTCATCCGGACTCTCTCATTGACTTTTTGACAACAACTGACTTACTTCACAAATTCTGATACCTTCAGCCCTTTCTACTTCAATCTCTTGCTACCCTCTACCCCCGTACTATCCCCTGCCCCGCTGTTTTCTGTAACCTGCTGATCACCCCCCCTCCCTTCTGCCATCCAATTCCCTTGCTTCCTTCCCTACCCTGCAGCGCTGTATAGCCCTTGTGGCTTAGCGCTTCTTTTTGATTATAATAATAATTTACAGGCGATGGAAAAGAATAACAGAGCGGCTAAAAGAGGTCAATATATCTGAAATGCTTAGGGAGACACTGGTCAGAGAAATAGCAAGCATCGAACTTAAGCTAAAGGAATCCTTTAGGAGTCAGGAATCGCGGGAAGAACTAAAAGCCATAAATTAAATCGAAAGAAATATAAGTATTTCTTCTCCTATGCCAAATCAAAGTCGAGAACAACATCCAGTATTGGGCCCCTACTTAAACAAGATGGGTCCTACACAGATGAGAGCAAGGAAATGAGTGAGCTACTCAAGTCCCAATATGACTCAGTTTTTAGCAAGCCGCTAACCAGACTGAGAGTCGAAGATCAAAATGAATTTTTTATGAGAGAGCCACAAAATTTGATTAATACAAGCCTATCCGATGTTATCCTGACGCCAAATGACTTCGAACAGGCGATAAATGACATGCCCATGCACTCTGCCCCAGGGCCAGACTCATGGAACTCCGTGTTCATCAAGAACTGCAAGAAGCCCCTATCACGAGCCTTTTCCAACCTATGGAGAGGGAGCATGGACATGGGGGTCGTCCCACAGTTACTAAAAACAACAGACATAGCCCCACTCCACAAAGGGGGCAGTAAAGCAACAGCAAAGAACTACAGACTGATAGCACTAACATCCCATATCATAAAAATCTTTGAAAGGGTCCTAAGAAGCAAGATCACCACCCATCTAGAAACCCATCAGTTACACAAACCAGGGCAACATGGGTTTAGAACTGGCTTAGCGCTTTTTTTTTATTATAATAATGGGTTTAGAACAGGTCGCTCCTGTCTGTCTCAACTATTGGATCACTACGACAAGGTCCTAAATGCACTAGAAGACAAAAAGAATGCAGATGTAATATATACAGACTTTGCAAAAGCCTTTGACAAGTGTGACCATGGCGTAATAGCGCACAATATGCGTGCTAAAGGAATAACAGGAAAAGTCGGTCGATGGATCTATAATTTCCTCACTAACAGAACACTGAGAGTAGTCGTCAACAGAGTAAAGTCCGAGGCACCTACGGTGAAAAGCTCTGTTCCACAAGGCACAGTACTTGCTCCCATCTTGTTCCTCATCCTCATATCCGACATAGACAAGGATGTCAGCCACAGCACCGTGTCTTCCTTTGCAGATGACACCCGAAGCTGCATGACAGTGTCTTCCATTGCAGACACTGCAAGGCTCCAGGCGGACATCAACCAAATCTTTCAGTAGGCTGCAGAAAACAATATGAAGTTCAACGATGAGAAATTTCAATTACTCAGATATGGTAAACACGAGGAAATTAAATCTTCATCAGAGTACAAAACAAATTCTGGCCACAAAATAGAGTGAAACACCAACGTCAAAGACCTGGGAGTGATCATGTCGGAGGATCTCACTTTCAAGGACCATAACATTGTATCACTCACATCTGCTAGAAAAATGACAGGATGGATAATGAGAACCTTCAAAACTAGGGAGGCCTAGCCCATGATGACACTCTTCAGGTCACTTGTTCTATCTAGGCTGGAATATTGCTGCACACTAACAGCACCTTTCAAGGCAGGTGAAATTGCTGACCTAGAAAATGTACATAGAACCTTCACGGCGCGCATAACGGAGAAAAAACACCTCAATTACTGGGAGCGCTTGAGGTTCCTAAACCTGTATTCCCTGGAACGCAGGAGGGAGAGATACATGATTATATACACCTGGAAAATCCTAGAGGGACTAGTACCGAACTTGCACACGAAAATCACTCACTATGAAAGCAAAAGACTTGGCAGACGATGCTCCATCCCCCCAATGAAAAGCAGGGGTGTCACTAGCACGTTAAGAGACCATACAATAAGTGTCAGGGGCCCGAGACTGTTCAACTGCCTCCCAGCATACATAAGGGGGATTACGAACAGACCCCTGGCAGTCTTCAAGCTGGCACTGGACAAGCACCTAAAGTCAGTTCCTGACCAGCCGGGCTGAGGCTCGTACGTTGGTTTGCGTGCAGCCAGCAGCAACAGCCTGGTTGATAAGGCTCTGATCCACCAGGAGGCCTGGTCACAGACCGGGCCGTGGGGGCGTTGACCCCCAGAACTCTCTCCAGGTAAAATCCAGATGTATGGCAAGCCCCATTCAACCATCACTTCGATTGTGGCGAAAGGAAAGGAAATAAAGTGTGCTGTTGTTACAAAAGGGGTGTTCTGTTAGTGAGGAAATTATAGATCCATCGACCGACTTTTCCTGTTATTCCTTTAGCACGCATTTTGTGCGCTATTATGCCATGGTCACACTCGTCGAAGGCTTTTGCAAAGTCTGTATATGTTACATCTGCATTCTTTTTATCTTCTAGTGCATTTAGGGCCTTGTCGTAGTGATCCAATAGTTGAGACAGACAGGAGCGACCAGTTCTAAACCCATGTTGCCCTGGGTTGTGTAACTGATGGGTTTCTAGATGGGTGGTGATCTTGCTTCTTTGGACCCTTTCATAGATTTTTATGATATGGGATGTTAGTGCTATCGGTCTGTAGTTCTTTGCTGTTGCTTTACTGCCCCCTTTGTGGAGTGGGGCTATGTCTGTTGTTTTTAGTAACTGTGGGACGACCCCCGTGTCCATGCTCCCTCTCCATAGGATGGTAAAGGCTCGTGATAGGGGCTTCTTGCAATTCTTGATGAACACAGAGTTCCGTGAGTCTGGCCCTGGGGCAGAGTGCATGGGCATGTCATTTATCGCCTGTTCGAAGTCATTTGGCGTCAGAATAACATCGGATAGGCTTGTGTTAACCAAATTCTGTGGCTCTCCCATAAAAAAATCATATTGATCTTCGACTCACAGTTTGGTTAGCGGCTTGCTAAAAACTGAGTCATATTGGGACTTGAGTAGCTCACTCATTTCCTTGCTGTCATCTGTGTAAGACCCATCTTGTTTAAGTAGGGGCCCAATACTGGACGTTGTTCTCGGCTTTGATTTGGCATAGGAGAAGAAATACTTTGGGTTTCTTTCGATTTCATTTATGGCTTTTAGTTCTTCCCGCGATTCCTGACTCCTATAAGATTCCTTTAGCTTAATTTCGATGCTTGCTATTTCTCTGACCAGTGTCTCCCTACGCATTTCAGATATATTGACCTCTTTTAGCTGCTCTGTTATTCTTTTCCATCGCCTGTAAAGGGAGCGCCTGTCTCTTTCTATTTTACATCTACTCCTCCTTTTTCTTAGAGGAATAAGCCTTGTGCATACATCGAGTGCCACCAAGTTAATCTGTTCTAGGCATAAGTTGGGGTCTGTGTTGCTTAGTATATCTTCCCAGCTTATATCGGTTAGGACTTGGTTTACTTGGTCCCACTTTATGTTTTTGTTATTGAAGTTGAATTTGGTGAATGCTCCCTCATGACTAATCTCATTATGTCGGTCTGGGGCTCCATGCATACATGTCTGAACCTCAATTATGTTGTGATCTGAGTATATTTTTTTGATATGGAGACATTTCTTATCAGATCATCATTATTAGTGAAGATGAGGTCTAGTGTATTCTCCAGTCTAGTAGGCTCTATTATTTGCTGGTTTAAATTGAATTTTGTGCAGAGATCTAAAAGCTCGTGTGAGTGTGAGTTTTCATCAGAGCTGCCTCCTGGTGTTATTTCTGCAACAATATTATTTGCTATATTCCTCCATTTTAGGTGCTTTAAGTTGAAATCCCCCAGGAGCAAGATGTTGGGTGCAGGAGCTGGAAGATTTTCCAGACAGTGGTCAATTTTTAACAGCTGTTCCTGGAATTGCTGGGATGTTGCATCCGGTGGCTTGTAGACTATCACAATGACTAGGTTTTGGTTCTCGACCTTTACTGCTAAAACTTCCACTACATCATTTGAGGCATTTAGCAGTTCTGTGCAAACAAGTGACTCTGCAATGTACAGGCCAACCCCCCCCTTTTGCCTGTTCACTCTGTCACATCTGTATAGGTTGTAACCTGGGATCCATATTTCGTTGTCCAAGTGATCCTTTATGTGGGTCTCAGTGAAACCCGCGAACATTGCCTTTGCCTCTGCAAGCAGTCCACGGATGAAAGGTATTTTGTTGTTTGTTGCTGGCTTTAGACCCTGTATATTTGCAAAGAAGAATGTTATCGGACTGGTGGTATTGTTGGTACTGGGGGGGGGATTTTTTTTCCGGCATTAGTATCTGTATCTGTTGGTTTGGAGTGGAGGCCATCGACTGTGGTTCCACTCCAGGAATGACTGGATTTGGTGTACGATTTCTGCCATTTCCTGCCAGTTTTTTTTCCTTCCTGGCACTAAAAAAACCTCTCCCTCTTGAGTGGCTGTGGCTACCCAGGTTTTCCCATGGCCTGGATGTTTTGTATCTTTTTGTCCACTTTAGATGGTATGCCTGGCAATTTAAGTTATAGCACAGTCTTTCCTGTACTGAAGAGGTACACATTTCAGGGTGAAAAAGCTTACAGGAAGGGAGTTTGCATTTTCCTGTTGTCATATGGGCATGGCATTTTCTAGGGTGGTCATAGTTGCATGTCCCATCTGTTTTTCCAGATTTCCCATGCCAGCAGATACCAAGTGCATAGTATGTGCACAGGCTTGGTTTCCGCTTGCCTTCGGTTTCTGTACGTTCCTGATTTATATTTATTTTTTGTGTTTGATAAGTGTGTTTGCAACCCTATCCGTTTACAGTCTGCTTTATTGTCCAACGAATCCGTTTGAAACCAGTCAAGGGTTCGTACCAATCAAGGGTTCGGACCAGTCGAGGGATCGGACTAATCAAGGGTTTGGACCAGTCGAGGGTTTGGAACCAGTCTGATCTGATCAGTGGGTCACTTATTTAAAACATACTGGTCGGTGATTTGCGCTAACACATGAAGGATCTACTGGAAATTATCTACCCGAGTAATATGTGATTTGATTGATACAAAAGAATAACTTGCGTGTTGAAGAACCAGTGATTGCTGGCAGCTCCTACAGTGACGAACGGTCGAGCCTCAACCCTTGTTTATCAATCGCTGTATCTAGCTTTTCTAGGTTTTTTTCGTCTCCACCACAATAAATGCTATATTATCACTATAGTTGACTGGTGGAAATTTTGGAGGAAGGACGCTTTTTCTGTAGTAATAATTGCTTCTCGTTGTGTATATTGCGACTGCTGGTAACTACAGGTTATATGAAATTCACAGTATACGTCTGGTATTTTAAGAAAAAAGAAACTAATGAAAGTCACTCCACTCCACTAAGTACCATTATAATACTGGATAGTTGCTACTACAACACTGCATTCTGCTATTCACTGGTATCAATAGGTTATATGCGTGTACACTAGCAGGCCAGGAAGATTATTAAAACAGCTGACGTCTGTGGTACGTTTCTGGCGACTTCTGGCACCTGCCTCTGTAGGCTTATAACTTCATTTACAAATTCACCTGTTTTCAAATGACACTTTAGCCTTTATCATCTATATGCCTATGTAATCCCATTTAGTAGGTGACTTATGATTATTGGTATTGGGATAAATTTTCCTTTTGTAGAACTTGACAGGTGCACTGGGGTCTGTAGACGTGGTATTCCTAGAGGTAATGGGTTGGCTGGTCTGCAGTTGGACAATTAGCTTCTGCAGGCCCACTCTTATTTCTTCCAACCCGAAGTAACCCTTGTGATATCTGTTAGATAGCCTCTCTACTGTCTTGTGGTTCAAATTATTCTGAATCAAGGCACTCAACAACCACTCTGCTCCCTCCAGATCATATTTATTACTCAAGGTCTTAAGAGTGCTTTTTAGTTTGATCCTAAATTGCTGTAA